>NC_061868.1:17868818-18051318 GCF_907164915.1 Impatiens glandulifera
AATAAATGTCCAATTTTTATGATATCTATAATAAATTATTTTATATTTTAACCTATAATGGCCTTTAATTAATTTATTTGAACTAAACACATTTTTTAATATATATATATATATATATATAATGATGCTTAATTTTTAAAGTGTGCGGATTGCCGGGTCGAGAGCTGTGGTTAATTTGGATATATGTGAGAGTAAATGGATACTTGGGTCGGATTGTGGGTTGACCCGCCCATAAACTTAAAACGGTTAAAAATAAAATTAAAAATGTTATAGGTATGGTTCGAACATGTAACATAACAAAACAAGTACAACATTTTAACCAACTAGGCTAATAACACTTTATATTTTAAATTCAACCCAAAATTTGATAAACGCGTGACATTTTAACAATATAAGTTCAACTTTTTAACTAACTAATCTATATATATATAATGATGCTTAATTTTTAAAGTGTCCGGATTGCCGGGTCGAGAGTTGTAGTTAATTTGGATATATGTGAGAGTAAATGGATACTTGAGTCGGATTGTGGGTTGACCCGCCCATAAAAACTTTACCGTAATATTTTTTTCACGGTTTTTTTTTTATATTATTACTCGTGCAAATGTACGGGATACATGCTAGTTGTTATAAATACAATTACATAAATTAAATGAAGTTGTCTTTTATATATATATATATATATATATATATATATTATATTTTACCGGATTGAGAATTCTTATGCATTTCCATATTTATGTGAGAGTAGATGGGTATTTGGTCGAACTTTTATGAAATTTAGAACGTCGGATGATAGATCCGTAGATTATCTATATTAGGTATAAAAGGAAAAATTAGGTAAGACCTATTTTATTTCTCACTATATTTTTCTTAATTTTTTAGTTATCTTATCTAAAAATTCCTCCCCTTGATAGAGAGATCTCTATAGTTAGATTCATCAACTATTTGCGTTTCTTAGACTTAGATATAACATCTTATTGTTATTTTTTCTTTAATTATCTTTTCATCTTTTTTATGTTTCTTAACCTTTTATGTTTGTTATCTCATCTCACGATTCCTCTCCTTGATGGAACAGTCTTTTTAGTCCGATTCATCAACTCTTTGAGTTTCTGAGACTTCGATACAATATCTTGATATTATTTCTTCTTTACCTTTTCATCTTCTTTGCTTTTCTTCACTTCTTATGTTTGCTTATAATTACACTCTTTTTTCAAAATATTTTTACTAAGGGCTTCACTTATAGATGATGTAGACTCTTTAGGAGCATTACTTTTCAGACAAATGTGAGATATTAGTAAAATAATTGGAGGTTAAGGTTGTCGTCATTGAGAAGAGAACCTAACAGTGGTTGAAGGAGATGACAAGAATACTAACATTTCTGGAAATTGGATGAGTTTATTTGGATTTTATATATAGTTCCTTATCTATATTTCCCATCTTATTGGGATATGGAAACACTCGATTTTCACACCCAAATATTCTGGAATAAAATAAATCTAACTTAGTAGGATGATAATACTTGATTATTAAATCAAAATCCAAAATAAAATAATTAATTCGGAAACGACACTTTTGGTCAATTTTCGAGTTAATTAAAACATAAATATTTTGTAAGAATATCAAAAATACAAAATATAAATAAATATAATCAATAAGCGAGCATGTAGAGAATTTTGAGACTAATATGGTGTTTTTATGTTTTTGTAGAAAAATGCTAAGAAAAACAATTTTTTTTCAAAAGAGTCGTCGGAACTTCACAGTGTACGGAGGTGCGTGGTGGTTGGTGCCGGACAAGAGCTCTCACGCGTTGGCAGGAGCGACAAGAACCGACTGAAGATGAGGCGGATGAATCAGGCGAGCGAAGCACGAGTCAACCCATAATTCAACCTGGTCAACTTTGGTCAAACGCACCAAATTGAAAATGGGTAGGAGATCCTCATGCATCACAAGTCATGTGCTTGTCTCTTCCACAGCCAATCATTCAACCGAAGTGTTCTTCATTTAGACAGAATTTTCCAGTAGGGAAACCAAACCAATAACATAAAAAATCAACATGTCACATTTCACATAAATATTCATCCCAACCTCAATTATTGACCAAAGAGGCTCTATGATATACCAAAATCACCATAAGAGGATCCTTTATATTTTTATTCAAATAAATTTTGAAATCTAAGTCTCAATTATCACAAATTCGCAATGAAAGCCAAAGACAAGATTCTTGAACCAATTCATGACCACCTCACCTTCAATAAAGGATTCTCGGTGCTGTGATACAATATTTTAGGTTCATGAGGTATTAAATGAAATCCAATTCAATAAGGAACAATTTGATACTGACTTTGACCTCTCATTTAACCTTTAACACATTATAATTCACCTTAGAGAGAAGATGATGAACACTGCCTAGCTCGAGAAATAAACTAGAGCTAGCCTCAACTTCCTCCAACGATAATTCGATTTACCCTCAATCAATCAAGGTATACCTTATATCAACAAAAAGGTCTATCTCTTTACTTTATTTTTACACCTAGAATGACAAAGTGTTTGACCTACATCGATCATAATGTTGCCTGTTCGCAACAAAAGTCAATCTGTGACCATCCAACTTCCATCAATGATTCGAAGACTTGTAGATCATCTCTTCAAATTATTTTTCTACAAAAGCTCAAGCCAAGAGAAGAAGATATCCAATGGCACTGATCCCAGCTCGTCATTCAACATGAGTCGACCGGGAGAAGCCGAAGAAGCTTGTTAATTGTCCAACTAAGCTCCAAACTGTCAAAAACTTCATGGGCCTCGAAGTTTGGCTGGTGTGAAGTAAATTGTGCGAATCTAGAGCTAAAAGAAAGGCTTGGAGAAGGTCTTTTGAACTGTCCAAGCCTCAGACTCTTTACCACTCTATGTGACTCTAATTTCATCCTTTAATTTTGGCACTCAACTTGGGGGAAATCTCTTAACTACCCCTACAACTTTGTATATAAGCTAATTCCTTTTCCTAACCTCATAACTAACCACATCCTAGCCAAGAGAGAGAGAGAAGAGCCCTCATTTACCCTTATTACTGCCGTTTCCAACTATAAGCAATCTCTTCACCATAGTTCCATTCATGTTGAATAAAACCTTGTCAAGTCTTAGGATCATCGAATATCTCTTTCTCACTGATCATAATTCATGTTTAAGCTCTTGTAAAATTTTCTAACCAATTGTAACTTCGAATTGAAAGTTAATGTAGTTTATCCGTTCATTTATTTCGATCTTTGAATTTGTTTAATAATAGTGTATTACATATTTATTTGGTTATTACATGATGTTTGTTATATTGTTTAGTAGGTAATTCACCGATTGAATTCACCTTAAATCACTAATTGAAGTTTCGGCTAAGAGTTTGGTTGAAACTCCAACGTTGTTCTTGAGATCCGACTCAAAAACAACCGTCTCAATCCCATTCTAACTAAAGTCCTAATTAACCTAGGTCTAATTAGAAAATAATTTAAACACATAGGTTTTTCGTCTAACGTCTAAATTCACCAGAAGGTAAACTATTTGTTTAATGCCAAGGTCCGTTCATGTGTTCATCCAATGTCTAAAGTTAATTGTTATTTCTACGTGAATACTTGGTTGAGGATTCATATGTGATGAAATAGGATGTTTGGATCGTTCCGTCTGATCCAAACTATCACTTGTAGTTGTAGTAGGTAGTTCTTTTACCTGGTTGTAAGTAGTCTAAACATTCACAAGTATTCTCCATCAGCTAAAACATTTAACGACGATGTATCTATTAGAACGATTGTATGTCACTAAGTGAACCAAAGATGAACGAGGACTCATTGATCACCGGAATCGTCATGTCTCTTCGGCACCTATGTATGGAAGATCCTAGTGTTAATCTATTTGTGGTTCGATCGTTGTTTGTTTGCGACGTCAAAGAGATAGTAGTTTTGAGGCGATTGTGCATGGATCGATGAAGACATCATCGCAGGCCAATCGACTGCTGGTCGGATATTTCAGTTCAGCCCAAGCATGAGGAAAACGCGAGTCCAAGTGGCATTTTGGTTAGTTGAAAGAGGTCCATGCGATCATTCAAATAAACAAGGAAAATCTGCATGACAACATGACTATTCCACTAGATAATAACGATCTACATTGCTTAGTTGAAACGACCTACAGAAAAATAATATTTTGGAGGAAGAGAAGATAAAGAAAACTTTTGGGGATTTCTTCTATAAGACTGAAACAAATATTTTTTTTTATTCTTTTCTCTCACTCCTCATATTCAGCACACACCTTTATTTATAGTCTCTTAACAACAAAACGTACAAGAAATGAAAATAGCAATTAATGACAAAAACTGTAACAACAACATTTAAGGCTGACCCCAGGTTACTAAAACTGCTAAAACGTTTGAGATCTCCACCATTAAAGACTAAACTTAAAAGACATTCAATTTATTATTTAAAATATGGCTGACCGTTATTTGAGTTTATTGTGTAACAAATTCCTCACTTAAACTCAAATCTTTTCCATCTTTCATTCCAATCATCCTCTTGAGATTTTCGAACAGTTGGTAGCGCCTTTGTAAAAATATCCTCCACTTGATCACGACTCGCAACATGACTTAATCGCACATTACCTTGCTTCACATGCTCCCGTATAAAATGGAAACAAACATCGATATGCTTGCTCCTCTCATGGTGCACCGGATGCCTTGCTAACTCAATTGCTGATTTGTTGTCGACTCGTATTTCAGTTGCTTCGTGTTGCTGAATTTGTAGTTCGTTCAGTAGACTTCTTAGCCATATTGCATGACACACACCAAGATGCTGCCACATACTCTGCCTCACATGTTGACAATGTCATTATTGGCTACTTCTTTGAGAGACATGTGAAAGCTTTGTCTCTCATATAAAACACATATCCTGATGTACTTTTTCGATCATTTATATCTCCACACCAATCACTATCGGAATAACCAATCAGCTTGTATTCCTTTGCCTCGTTGTATAGTAACCCGAGTGACGACGTTCCTCGGATGTATCGAAGAATTCTTTTAATAGCCTTCAAATGTGTGTAGTTCGGTTCCTCCATGAATCGACTTACTATGCCGACACTATACGCAATGTTAGGCCTTTTGCATGTGAGATATCGTAGACTTCCGACTAAACCTCGATATTTGCTGGCATCCGTACGATCTCCTCCCTCAAATTTAGAGAGTTATGTTCCGAGTTTCATTGGTGTTGCTACTGGGTTGCATTCTTCCATCTTATTCTTTTTCAGAATTTATTTTGCATATGCCTCTTAGGACACAAATATTCAAGATTTTCCCTGTCTAACCTCAAGACCAAGGAAATATTTCATTAGCCCCAAATCTGTCATTTCAAACTCCCGAGTCATAGCTATATTAAAAGTCTTGTATCATCTTATCATTGTTCCCCATGAATATAAGATCATCAACATAGAGAGCTACTAACAATAGGTTACCTTCGTCTTTCTTTAAGTTTAATGCATGTTCGTAGGTACATTGTATGAATCCATTCTTCTTGAAGTAGGTGTCGATTCGGGTGTTCCATGCTCGAGGCGCTAGCTTCAGCCCATATAGCGTCTTTTTTAGCTTCAACACTTTACTCTCCTTCCCGACTTTCGTGTACCCGGGTGGTTGCTCCACGAATACTTCCTTTTCAAGCACACCATTTAAAAATGCTTATTTCACATCCATCTGATAGACCGACCATTTGAAATGTGCTACTTGGGATAAAAGAAGTTGGATTGTCTCTATTCTTGCCACCGGGGAAAAGACTTCATCGTAGTCGATCCAAGCTTTTTGTCTATACCCTTTTGCAACAAGGGGTTCCTTGTACCTTTCTATCTCACCTAGGGAATTCATCTTTTTCTTGTACATCCATTTCACTCCGATAGCTCGACATCCATCCGACAACTCCGCCAACTCCCAAGTTTCATTTTTCTTGATTGCCCTTATCTCTTCATTCATCACAGCTTTCCATTTCTTATCTCTCACTACCTCTTTAAAAATAATGTTCTCTGCATCTTCCAAAAGACACACCAAGTGTGCTTCACTTATTGACTCGTATAAGTCTTGCAAACTTCACATCTTCGGTTGTCTCGACTCTTCTTCATCATCAGATGTTTGAGAGGTTGTTGGTGCTAATATCAGTTTAGTGGTTGATGACTATCCTTTTTCTTCCTGTTGAGATTCCTCCTTTTGGTTGTTCCAATCCCTTGCACTTTCTTCATTCACCCACACATCTCGGCTTACGACCACCTTCTTTTCAATTGGTTCGAATAACTTGAAGATGTATTTTTTGCTCTTATCATCCAGTTTGGTTCTTCTTTGATCTGGTATATGCGCGTATGCCACACTACCAAATACCATTAAATGCGATACAGTCAGTTTTTGTCCGCTCCAAGCTTCTTGTGGTGTTAGATCTGCCAATTTTGCGTGCGGGCATCGGTTTTGGACATACACGGCACATTGCACCGCTTCTGCCCAAAACTTTTTCGGGATTTTTTTGCTCTTCATCATAGACCGAACCATGTCGAGGATAGTCCGATTTTTCCTCTTGGCCACGCCATTTTGTTGAGGTGAGTAGGGCGCCGTTAAGAATCTCTTGATCCCTTGTTCCTCGCAATAGACTGTGAAAGCGGTTGACATGTACTCTCCTCCTCTATCTGACCGTATGGCCTTGATGAAAAACCAGTTGTCTTCTCCACTAATACCTTGAATTTCTTGAATGCCTTGAATGCTTCCGATTTTTCTTTCAAAAAATAAACCCAAGTCTTCCTTGTGTAGTCATCAATGAATGTAATAAAGTATCTCTTCTCACTGTATGACTTAGGTGTGATTGGGCCGCATATATTAATGTGAATCAGTTATAGAGACTTCCTTGCACTATATTCCGCCTTCTTTGGGAATGAGTTCCTTGCTTGTTTTCCGAGTACACATCCCTCACAAAATTTCTTGGTGTAATCCATGTCTGGTAGTCGTGAACCATATCCTTCTTTGCTAACTCCTATGGACCGCCATAGTGTAGGTGTCCGAATCGTAAGTGCCACAACGAGACTTTATCCACCATTTTGACTTGCAGACATTATTCTCGAATGTTTCTCAAGTTGACTGTGAACGTTCAATTATTGGCCATCTCAACTTGTGTAAGCAACCTTCCTTTTTTGTTCTTTAAATACAACATTCGGTCTTTCATGAGTATTGAGTATCCCTTCTCCAATAATTTCCCCAAGCTAATACTGTTACTCTTCAAGTCAGGGACAAAATATACATTTTCAATTGACCCTTCTTTGCCATCGTCTTGTGAGAAACATATTCTACCTCGGCCCTTTACTTGAACCTTCGATTCAACCCAAATGAGACGTACCCATTCTTTATCTCTTGTATCACCACAAAAAATTCTTGTTCCCGCAAATATGTTTGCTGGCTCTAGTATTGAGATACCACAACGTCTCCTTGTCGGAAGTGGTGTCTTTATAGTCCATCATGAGAACACTGACTTCTCTTGTCTCCTCTTCCGCGACCAGATTCGCGTTCTCTTCTATACTTTTTTCATAATAGCACTCTTTTGCATAGTGCCCATATTTGCCGCAGTTGTGTCATTCGACGTTTGATTTGCACTCTTTTGCGTAGTGCCCATGCTTTCCGCAGTTGTAGCATTCAATAGTTGGATGATTTGACCGACCGCCTCTCCCACGACGACGTCCTTGACCATGCCAATTCTACTGGCTTGACTGATCATTTTCTTCATAATTGTTTCCACGTCCTCGGCCTCCGCTGCAGCCATGACCACAACCTCCACGAACGCGTCCCCTTCCTCGATTGTGTAGCACATACATTACCATGTCCTCCTTGATGGTTGCCTTGGCTTGTAAGGCTTCTTCGAGCAACTCTTGTTTTTTATTATTCTTCCTCTGCTCATGTGCTTCAAGAGAACCAGCAAGATCATCAACGATCATCTCTGCCAGACTCTTTGATTCCTCGATTGCACAAACAACGTTTTCGAAATTCTCGGTCAATGAGCATAGAATCATCTCCACAACTCTTGCATCGGAGAGGGCTTCTCCATTGCGTTTAAGTTGATTCACCACTGTTTGCACACGTGTGATGTAGGTAGAAATTCCTTCTGACCCCTTCATCTTCATGGCCTCCAATTCGCCTCGAAGAGTTTGAAGTCGCACTTGTTTAACTCGATCGACACCCTTGAAAACCTTCTCTAAAGTGTCCCACACTGCCTTTAAATTATCTGCACCTACAATTTTCTCGAAACCCTAATAGTCCACCGTTTGAAACAGGAGAAAGAGAGCGGTCTTATCTTTCATTCGTGTTTCTTTCAATGCCCTCAACTGAGTCGCCGAAAGATTTCCCGTTTCAGCCGGTTCTTCATAACCATCTTCAACTACTTCCCATACGTCTTGGGCACAAATTAAAGCTCGCATCTGAATACTCCAATTATCAAAGTTGGTTTTGGTGAGTCGCAGCGCTGGTATCTGCACCAGCGCTTTGTTTGCCACGGTGCTTTGATACCAATTTGAGAAAAATAAAATTTTGGAGGAAGAGGAGATAAAGAAAACTTTTGGGGATTTCTTATATATTTTTTTTATTCTTTTCTTTCACTCCTCATATTTAGCACACACACCTTTATTTATAGTCTCTTAACAACAAAATGTACAAGAAATGAAAACAGCAATTAAAGACAAAAACTGTAATAGCAACATTTAAGGCTGACCCCTGGTTACTAAAACTGCTAAAACGTTTGAGATCTCCACCATTAAAGACTAAACTTAAAAGGCGTTCAATTTATTATTTAAAATATGGTTGACCATTATTTGAGTTTATTGTGTAACAATAAGTTCATTTTATTTACACCTTTGAGTATAGAATGAAACTAGAATAAAAAAGAATTAAACATGTAGGGGATATGATTCGACCCTACCTTCTGTGTCTAGCTCGAAGATTCCCAAGTCTCCTACTACTATCAGATTCTAACGAGCCGATGTCGAACCTTCCCCAAGCCTCATAGAGCATCGATCTACGCACAAGCCGGATGCTCTCAAGCCCAAACCATACCTAGCTGCGTCTTGAGCCTACTAGAGGACCTGTTTGCCTCATTTTTTTTTCTATTTTCCACTTCTTTCCCTAAATTATTTAAGAAATATCCTTTAAAAAAATAGAAATTGGTAATAAAATATCCACAATTTTCGTTACTAGCGTGAGCTGGCTCGGACAGTCTGAGGCGCGATTGGGTTACAAGAAGTTGGGTTGAATTATGGACTTTTTACATTTATTCCACTAGGGTTGTCGGGTAGAAAGAGTCAGCCTAAGAGAACAAAATGTCACGTATTTATTTTCCACAAGAAGAGTTTTGAATGGAAGCGAATGGTCATGAAATTGGGATATCTTGCTAGTTAGCAATAATTAAAAAACAAATTCCTCAATTTTAGGACATCTCTGTAATAATTCTCAACTTTATCACATTTGTGATATCATAAATTAGATTTTATAACTCTAAAAATCACAAGAAAATTACTACACATTTCTAATATTTTTCTTAACAAATCTATATAAGTAAATCATAATTTGGGAAAATTTTAATTTTATGTCTCCTTTTATGATCTCTCATTATTCAAGTTTCGTTTATTGTTTTCATTTTCAACCTCGTCTAATACTATGAATATCCTAAACTCATTTCTAGGAATGAAATAAGCATAGACGATGTTAGATGTAGGTTATAAACCGTAGAGGAACACCTAGGTTATTGAAAAAAAACACAAGTGTAATGATATTTCACATTTTGAAAAGACCAATTATTTCGTAGTAGAGACCTTCCGTTTAGGATGGGTGAGGAACATAGTATTGATGCCCTTTCGCATACGTCACCAACCACTAAACCCTTAAACAAAATCTTTGAAATTCTTTCCTAATTTCTTTATAAGAAAATTAGGTTATGACTCTTGATTGAGCTAACTACGTCTCACTTACGTTATAATCTGATATTTGGTTCCTCATCTCCCTTTAGGACAAGATAACTTTTGAAAGAGTGGTATTCTTGTCTATTTTATGAGATTCGAGAGGAAAGTAAGCCGATATTTTTCTAATAAAGAAATTTGATATAGAACCCTAATTAAACATTTTTCATTCAGAACACTAATCCAAATTCAGAGAGAGAGGGTCTATTTAAAATGCGTATAGTATTGTAACTCCCAAAAAATCCTTGTCCCAAAATGACTCGAAGTTTAAGAAATTTTAACCTCGGTTTGCGTGTAAGAAATTTTTAAATAAAACATTATTTTAAAAGATGATAGTAAGTCCTTGAAATTTGTTATAATAATAATTAACTTTGGAACAAATTTCAAATAATCTTTCAGATTTGAACTAATCAAACAAAGATTTGATTAAAAAAATCTTTATTAATTAATAATAATTAATTTGAAAGACTATTAATTTTCTAAAGAGTTTCCAATTGGTTTGTAGTTTAAAATCAATAAAAGAGTATACGTATACAAACATATTTTTAACCAAATCAATAAAGGGTTTTCACGCTACATTCTCTATACCCGTTAAAAATGTCAGTACTTTATAAAATCTTGATTTTTTGGGAAATTGGTTGTATAACGTTTTATTTAACCAATTATTCTATCTGTCCTTAACATACACATATTTTTGTGTGTTTAAAATTGTATCAATAATATTTAAAAGCTGGTACCTGTAGCTGATGACGATGATTGAAGAGGAATGTACCTGAAGAATATCAGTTTGAAGGCATTAGAGTTTAAAAATAAATCGCAAACAAGCCTTTATTAAAATATTTTTTACAAAAATATTCTAAAAATCTTTTGAAATCATTTTCTATTCTTTTGGATTTTTAAAAAATTATATGGGTTTCCAAAACTATAAAAATTAATTTTGAAAATTAAAAGTGTAACCAAAAAGGCCTTAGGACCGATGTTCTCGGTCCTATGTGAGAATGCCATTGGTCTAGGACTAAAGCCCTCGGTTCTGGGTTGGAACCCCTCGACCGAGGTGTGGAAATTCTCGATTGGGATAGTGAAGACTCTCGGTCGGATGCGGGAGTCGTCAGTCCTAGGTGCGTGAGTCATTAGTGTAGGTGCAAGAGGCTCTCGGTCGGATGCGGGGGTTCATGGTTGGGTGCCGAAATCCTCGGTCGGGTACAAAAATTTATCAGTCTTAAGTTAAGCTTAAGCTAACTTTCCTTAGTCAAAAATCGAACTTGGGTCAATGTTCTAACTAAACCTGGGCTAGGTTTTTTCGGTTGGAGGTTAGCCTTAGACTAACCTTTCTTGGTTGTCAAGAACACCAAAACTACATGTTTGGTGATTTCGTTTGAGGCCCGAATCCTTTGATTCAAGGCATTAGAAGATTCAAATGGTTTCCATGAGAATTTTTAACATCATCCCAATGCGTCTTTTGATCGGGATGATGTTCCATTTAACCCAAACAATTTTGTGACCAAAAATGGGTTTTTTAGGTTTTAGGCTTTAATGAATATAATGAGCGTTTCAATAGATTCCATATGTTTTATATGGTTGAATGAAACCAAAATATGAACACTAGTTGTTTATTTTGACTAATTCAAGAACTGAATTTTTTTTTTGGGAAAACAGAAGTTTAAGATCAGATCTAGACAATTTCTAGATTTGACAATGAAACAATAATTGAATTACAGACAATAACAATAATCAATTAGAGCCTATATCGTTTTTACTTTTATTCTACTTGTGATATTTTTAAACGAAATATCCCATATCTGGAAGAGATTTCTATTCTCTTTATTCCTTTCGATTCCTCTCTAGGATTGAATGATTGCATTTCCATCTAAAGTTATATCTCTCCAAATATCTTCAATGGTTCTACTTCTTCCACTATGAGTTCTTAAATTTTTTTTCCAGATATTGTAGATTACTGCTCAAAGTAACATTTCAACATACTTACATAGAAGGATCTTCCTTTTAATTTATTCTTCATCCACTCTTAGATTTCTTCCCATATTCCTAGAAAGTTGATGATGTTCATGTTTGCAGCATACATCCTCCAGATTTTTATCACAAAAGAGCATTTCCCAAATAAATGGTTACTTGAAACAGAATCAAGTGCGGAATGTTTACTTGGGTTTGAAGCTTCAGATGAAAAATTAGAAGATGACAGAAAAGAACAACACAACAATTTGTTTATAGATGTTCAGAGCAAACTCTCCTACGTCACCCCTTCTTCCAACCACCAGAAGGATTTACTATAATATGATTCGAATCAAATACAGTTTGCACACACTTAGCTCACTATTGAACAAAACACGCTCTGTTCAACTTACAAGATGAAGAATATCACTCAGCTAAAGGATGCTTTGATTCTAACTCTCTCTTGATTAACACACAGTACAATCAAGAAAACAACTTCACATTATGAATATTCAAAAGCTTGATTTCTCAGTAATTTCAGTAAGCAAGATGATCGACTGATTTCTCTCTCTGTAATTCCGGCTGTTCATCCTTTATCCTTAGGAATCTTTAAATATGCAAAGGTACCAACGGTCGAATCTTCGGAATGATACGTGGCACTCTTCCATTGGAACGCCTCCATAGTATACAGCAGACTCTGAATATAAGGATCGTGGCCGTACACAACAGGTAGTGCGCCGAATATTCCTCAGAGATTTACCTGCAAAACAAGTAATGGGAAGGATATTCGCTTACGTGTCATTTGTTGGTTGGTTGCATTGGGCTGTCGTACTGATCTTCACTAGAAAGTGGAGCAGGAGTAGCGTACAGCTGTAGCACGTGGGTAGGCGGGTGCTAGCTTCAAGCAACTACTTAAGCAAAGCATTAGACGTATTTCAATTAGATGACGTATTCTAATGAAATCAAACGTCCCCGTCTAATAACATAATCCATTAGACCGCCTGGTCTAAAGGGATTAGACTTACGTCTAATTACAATCACTTCAGACTAATCTGAAGGAGTTAGACTGCACGTCTTACTTTCACCAGTTAGACTGCACGTCTAACTTTCTCTTTCTATTAGATTTCACGTCTAACTCCACGAGTTAGACTGCACGTCTAATTTCGTTCCACTTCAGACTAATCTAAAGGAGTTAGACTATACGTCTAACTTTCCCAATCCATTAGACCGCACATCTAATTCCACGAGTTAGACAACACGTCTAATTCCGAAATCTATTAGACTATACGTCTAACTCCGTTGAGTTAGAATGCACGTCTAATTCCGAATCTATAAGACTGTACATCTAACTCCGCTGAGTTAGACTACACGTCTAATTCCAAGATCTATTAGACTGCAAATTTAACTCCGCTGAGTTACACTAGACGTCTAATTACGAGATCCATTAGACTGCACGTCTAACTCCACAAGTTAGACTGCACGTCTAATTACAAGATCCATTAGACTGTACGTCTAACTTCGCTGAGTTAGATTGCACATCTAATTCCGAATATATTATACTACACTTCTAACTCCGCTGAGTTCGACTGCACGTCTAACTTTGTGCATCTAATGCCAAATCGGTCTAATGAACCTCATTAGAACTAAGTCTAATCAAATTGTTCTTCAATACACCTGCATCAAAAACAATTAGACGCATATATAATCCATTCATCATTTCATTATCAAAATTTCAATAGTCAAATTATTTGAACACATGGTCAAAATAATTTGACCCAACACACTTTATCTTCCTTCCCATGTTCTTCAAAACCATGTTTTGAATTTCCTTCCTTATTTTGATCCTTCTGTTTACTCAATACTGATTCTTTAGTAACCTCTTTCTACCTTTCATTCTCAACCTTTTCCTTTTCCAACTTTCTTGTTCTTCTTTCTATTTCTTTTATGTCTCTGTCTTTGTCTCTTTCTCGATCTTCTTTTTCCTTTCTTCTTCAATTATTTTCGGGCACTTGTAACAGACATGTTCGAATGTATTACAGTTAAAGCATCTATTTGGCCTCCACTCATATGAGATTCTCATAATTGTGGATTCACCTTTTCTATCGGTTACCGTCATCTAGTATGGAAGATTTGATCTCGGATGTATCTCAATGCACATCCTAGAATAAGTCATATGCTCACCTTTTTCTGTAGTTGGGTCCATGTAGAGTGGACTCCCCAATAGGCTCGCAAAGTGACTTAATGCTTCAGGGTTATACATGTGGGGAGGGATGTTGCACAATTGGAACCAGATTTGTGCAGTTTCTTTGGGCTTGCTGAAGAGGTTCATACCTTCTGTCCATTTTTCGAGTTTCATGTAGTTTTTCCCATCAAATGTGTGTCTGTTGATCAAAATACTTTCGAGATCTGATCCTTCTTTGAAATTGAGAAAGTACAAGTCATGAATGTTTTATGTTACCTTTTCTAGACCATTTTCTCCCAATTGTTCCATTAGGGTTTTTTTGGTTACTAGAAATGGCACCTTGTTTCTTCCGATGAAGTTGCCCACTATGACATTCTTCCATGACTTTACGCAGTTTTCCTCAACTTCTTGGGGTAGTTTGAATTCAAATGGGGAACCGATAATTTCAACTTTTGGCTTAAATGTTCAAAGGAAAATCTTTCCCCTCTCTTGAATTAGATTGTCTGCTTTTGTTTCCCCTTTGTTCTTTTACCTTGCATTTTGTTTCTATTGTTCATTCTGCTCGTTAATCTGGTTTTGTACTGTTTTCTAATCCTTCCCTTGAGTTTTGCTTTGTTCTTCAGCTTTCTTCCAGACCTGGTCTACATTCCAATTAGAATTGTTCTTGATGAAGTAGACTCTGGTTTTGGGGCATTTAGAGAGCTCTCTCAAAGTTTCAACAGACCAACTCACAATAGAATCGTACTCCTCTTTTTTAGGAGATTCCAGTCTTGTAGGTAATGTTGGAGCTGCTCTGTGTACTGTTGGCTTTTTTCTTTGCTTAAAACGATTTGGCATTTCTTTCCCAATATCAATAATTTCATTATCTGATTTTTAAGCCCTTTCAGATTGACCCTTTCATTAAAACCAACCCTCCATTTCCTCGGGTCTGTTTCTTTACCCAATGCTTTTGCTGCCATTCTTTGCATTTTTCATGTTTCACCTAGATTTTCTACATTAATTCTTTCTCTTTCCAATTCTTTCTGGATTATTTTCTCTACTTCTTCGTCTGAGTCAGGTATCTCAATAGTCTCAAGTTGAATTTGATTCCCATTGGAATCAGAGTTAATGACATGTTCATTTTTATTTTCTAGACTATTTTTCAGAACTACTCTATCTTTTCCTAGAGCATGTCCTAGACTATCACAATCTAGGCTATCAACATGTATTCCACTAACAGTTCTATTATCAATTGCATTCATCTCATGAGTGTTATTGAGATTGGTAGCATACCTGGCGTGTTGACTGCAAAATCCTTATTATTGCTCTTGCTCACGTTAGTCAGATTTCCACCATTTCCTCCTGGCTTTGGAGACCCATAATTTTCAAAGAGGATATTCGTGTGATTCTCTCCTAAGCCTATGTGGAGCTTATTGCATTCGAATTTTCTGTCTTAGGATCAGGGGAGCATGTGTTGGATTCACCCGTTGCCCGATAAATAGAGTTGGCCAAGCTTGTACCAACTGTTGACAAAGAGAGAATTGCCCGTACTGCTGAAGCTACGATGTTTGCAAAAGTCATATTTAAAGTGGCGGACACGGACATATTCGTGTCAGCGAAGCTTTTAACAACTTTACATTACACATAGGTTTGAAATTGTTTTTCAGATGTACTCTAGTGTTGACCGAGTGATCGACGAGTAGATTTAGTAGATTTCGATGACAAGATGACCCTTCCGACCGAGAGATGAAATCACGACGCACACGGAACACGGATCGCACAAATCACACAGTTCGCTCGACAATGAACGATGTGTGATTTCTTTGCGACTGCGACCGAGAATTTCTTCAACGACGATTACGACCGCGTATATATGATCGGCATATTGCGGCACATAAGACACGTTAAAGAACTGAAATTTTTATTTTTAATAAAAAATTAATTTGTGATCAAACATGATCGAGATGGATTACAAGAGGTTCAAATAGGTTCCCAACAGCATTAGAAATATGCTGTAAAACTTTATAGGTTGTTGTTTTTGAGCAATAACTCAAGAATAGAAACTCGATTTGAAATATTTTTAAATTCAAAATTAGGGTTTTCTAATTTAAGATGATTGATTAGGTTTTAGTTCAACAAAAAACTTATAAATGATCTTAGGATCGTTTTCCAATCAAGAAATCGAATAACTAGGCATAATAAAAAATTTGTTAAAATTGAAATATAAACATTTCAATTCAAACTAATAACTTGGAATATAGTTTGATTGGAAGCTTACTTGGAGTTGTACGACACTACCTAACTCATAAGAAAACTTTCTAAATGCTTGAATGAGATCCTAAAGTCTTTACATGAAAATTCCCGATTTTCAAAAAGAGCTTCAAGCTTTAATGACTTTATAACCTCCCAAGATTGTTTCGTTGAGCGAGTGGGTCCCAAGGTTGTTTCGTTTGCTTAACCCTTTGTGGCCACATTTTTTTTGATTTTCCATTCCACTTGCTTGATCGAGCCATGATGAGGTCTATGATCGTAGGAGAAATGATCAATGTGATAGAGTGATCATTTTAGTTTTCGAATGATCCATTTTTGTGGACTATCGACGAAGTTCCATATTTTATAAATCAACGATGAGATATGTTCTTATCATATTTGTTGGGTCAAATTATTTTGTCTAAGTGTCAAAGTAGTTTGACTATTGGAATTTTGTTGATGAATGGATATAAAACTTAATTTATGCGTCTAATTGTCTTTGGTGCATGTGTATCGAAATTAGACTTTATTAGACGTGGTCTTAATGAGATTCATTAGACCTATTTGGCATTAGATGCGCGGAGTTAGACGTGTAGTCTAACTAGCGGAGTTAGACGTGCAGTCTAACTAGCGGAGTTAGACGTGCAGTCTAACTAGCGGAGTTAGACGTGCAGTCTAACTAGCGGAGTTAGACGTGCAGTCTAACTAGCGGAGTTAGACGTGTAGTGCAACACACTGAGTTAGACGTGCAGTCTAACTAGATGAATTAGACGTGGAGTCTAATGGAAAGAGAAAGTTAGACGTGCAGTCTAACTCTTTCAGATTAGTCTGAAGTCAACTGTAATTAGACGTGAAGTCTAATCCCATTAGACCAGGTGGTCTAATGGATCCTATTATCAGACGGGGACGTCTGATTTCATTAGACGAGGTCGTCTAATTGAAATACGTCTAATTCCATGCTTAAGCAGTTATTTGAAGCTAGCACCCACCTACCTACGTGCTCTAACTGTACGCTACTCCTGCTCCACTTTCTAGTGAAGATCAGTACGACAGCCAGCTGTAACCAATTAACCAATGCCACGTAAGCGAATATCCTTCACACTACTTGTTTTTTAGGTACATCTCTGAAGAATATTCGGCGCACTACCAGTTGTGTATGACCACGATCCTTGTATTCAGAGTCTGCTGTGTACTATGAAGGCGTTCAAATGGAAGCTCTCCACGTGTCATTATGAAGATTAGACCGTTAGTACCTGTTCCTTATTTAAAGAATCTCAAGGACAACGGACGAACAGAGACGAGAACAAAGAGAACTACCGAACAATTGAATCCATCATTTGATACTCAGATTATTCTATCGAAAAACTGTTAGCTGCTTTCTTGCTTTACTGTGTGTTAATAAAGAGAGAGGTAGAATCAAAGCATCGTTTTAGCTGAGTGATATTCTTCATCATATTGTAAGTTGAACAAAGTCTGTTCTGTTCAACAATGAACTATTCGTGCAAATTGTATTTGATTCAAAACATATTATAGTGAATCCTTCCGGTGGTTGGAAGAAGGGGTGACGTATGAAAGTTTGCTCTGAACATCCATAAACAAACTGTTGTGTTGTTCCTTTCTGTCATCTTTTCATTCTTTTTTCCCATCTTCAAACCTAAGTAAATATTTCCGCACTTGGTTTTGTTTCAAATATTTACAAGGGTTTGCGTAGAATAGAAAGTGATTTAAATCCTTAACCAGATTTCTATCAAACCGTTTTTCCTAAGCCTTCATCAATAGTCTCACCCCGCCTCTATTAATTAAGCCGATCCTATCACTATTCATCTTCGCGAGGAGGAAGACAAAGCAGAGAAAACAACGTCGGTTTGGACGAGAAATCGAAAATGAGATGTTCCGTTCGCGTTTGGGCTTTTGATGTTGAGGCGTTCATTTACTAATCTGGTGCTGTGCAGAAGCACATTTCTTATGTTGCACTGTGCTACCCAGTTGGATTCTAGGGGTCGGATGATAATCCAACAGTCATCCGAGGGCTGTGAGATCTACTGTATTGAATCCTACTGAATTCGACTACAGCAGATCACTCTCTATTTTCAACATAGGCACTTGTTTGAAATTGATTTTTCTTTTATCCTTTTGGCTTTATTTTTAACCTTAAAATATACAAACACATTTTTAATAAATATGACATATATTTTACCAATTTATTTTATTTATTTTATTTTTTGGTTTAATATATAATTTATTTAGGATAAATGGATACTATATTTATCATAAATTATTTATTTTAATTACCTTCGATTTTTTAAAACTAATTTGAGACAAAATAAGTATAACATTTATCTCAAATTATTTAATTTATTTTTCTTGCCCATTATCCCTAATTAATTATGATTTAATTATTAAATAATTGACCTAATTAATTATTTTAATAATGTTTTGGCCTTAGTTTTAATTATTTTGATTTTGTTTATTCTAAATAATTATTTTAAAATTTATAAACTTGGTATATAAAATTTTAATACTTACAAGTATACATATACGATTTGGAGACTAACGTTTCCGATTGTCGGATGTGTTTATCTATATTTGATAGTTCCTTATCTATATTTCTCATTTTATTGATATCTATAGACGATCTGAATAATGATATTTATTGTTGTTGGATGAGTTTATCTAGATTGTATAGCTCCTTATATATACTTCTCATTTTATCTGTATCTAGTAGTAGAAATGTTTGAGACTAGCGAATGAGTTACATTTTAAGGAACAAATTGTGAGTTGCGCATATTTCATGATTGTATTATCAATTCTAGTATCTAGTATAAGTTAGGGTAGGGTTACAACGATGATATTTTTCTTTTAGTTTTTTTGAAATTTATTCTTATTCTCTTACATTAATTTATAACTTTCTTGAGGATGTAAAGATGTTAATCATTCGAGATTGAAATATTTTTTTCATTCTAGTATGTACAACTATTTTTTTCATTCTAGTATGTACAACTTATTTCCAAACCATATATATTGTTAACATTTATATTCGCATTGAAGACTCGTATTGTTATTTTTTGGCAATGATTGTTAATAAATTAATTATAACAAGGAAATTAATTTTATTCCATTTTTTTCAATTTAGTTAGTTTGTTTTAATTTTATCTTGATAATTCATTGTATTTCTATCAAAAAAAATTACACTAATAAAATTAGGGTTATTAGCGACGGATTATGGCGATGGCAAAGTTACATTGTGGTTAATAAAAATTAGTAGCGATGACGGAGTTACACCGACGTTGATAAAAATTAGTAGCGACAGTTATCGTTGTTTACACCGTCGCTAATAGCTTGACTTTCCCACCTCTCTCCCGCTATTATTATTAGCGACGACGTTCGTTGTCAATGTCGTCGCTAATAGTCAGGTCCCCCCTTTCCTCGCCATTTTTAAAAAGATTATCAGCCACGACGATAGCATAATTACGTGGCTGATAATCTATAATATCAGTCACGACACTGAAAAATTATGTAGCTGATATTATAAAGACTATCAGCCACGACATTATGTTATCGCCATCGCTGATAATCTATAATATCAACGATGTGTCGAAAAATTTCGTCGCTAACATTCTTTGCCAAATAAGTTGCATGGTCTTGAAATAGCACGCTCCTTTATCGATTCTCCTTAAGGAATTTGAGATTTCTTTAGTGGTAAAAATGAAACTATTGAGTTTCTTCCAACCAATAGCCTATCGGGGTTTTTTCAATGATCATCAATCGATATCTTCTGAGATATCTCCATTTTCAATTTGTTAAAAGGAAATTGAAGATAAAGATTTCTCAAAAGAGCCTAATTTTTTATTAGTTAGAAGCACATTGGTTGACGATCACAAGGAGAAACCAATTCCTGTAGTCACTTCAGTATCTTGGTTTATAGATTTCAAGTCATCCATCAATGTAGTTTATTTAATTACTTGATTATATATTATCGACATATTAAATTATTCCTTCACTATTTGATTACCACCATTTCTTTTGACTTATTCACATTTTCATTAGTCTTTCACAAATTTTCAATCTTCAAAACAATCAATAAATTCCATTTTAACTAACTTATCATTTGACTTAATGAATATATAAAAAAAAGATTAGTAGCATTGGGTGTTTCTACAAAATTTGCTGGAAAATGTGTAAAAACATTGCTAAATGAACTATTTTTCCAAATAAAGTAAAACAAATTTACTAGTACGAACATATTTATTTGTTTTTTGTTGTATGAAAAATGGTAATTGTGAAGAGGTGGGGATATTTCCGAAACTAATATTTGCTTTGTTACGAATAAAGGTTGAAAATATTTTGGCATGAAAACTAGAAGGTGTTGATAACTGGTTTAGATTTTAAAAAGAATAGTTGATCAACATCATACTCTCAACTTACACTATAGATATGAAGACACTTGAAAAAACTTCTATAAGAAAAGTCTAATTGATCCTAATAAAATATCTTCAAATATACCCAAATCTATTCTTAAAGATGCTCTAGCCTAGATGGATAACTAATACAATTTTAGATCACTAAGTTGCATGTTCACACATTTTCCACCAAAACACCCCATTAATCGATTGTTTTCACATATTTCCCAACCAAATACCACTAATAATATAACATATTAGCGTCCACGTTAGGCTAAAGCCGACACTAATAAAGGGGAGTTTCTGCCAAATTTGAAACATTTTTTAGAAAAGATTTGTAGCGTCGGCGTTAGCCTAAAGTTGATGTTAATATGTTAAATTATTAAGATCGAATTTAGGGAAAGGTTGACTCTAATAAAGGTTGTTTATAACAAATTTGAAATGTTTTTTTGAAAAAGATTAGTAGCGTCGGCGTTAGGCTAACCCTGATGCTAATAAAATGGAGTTTTCTGCCAAATTTGAAACGATTTTTAGAAAAGATTGGTAGTGTCGACATTAGCCTCAAGCAACGTTTATATGTTATATTATTAACGTCGATTTTAGGGTAAGGTCGAAACTAATAAAGAGGATCTTCTACGGAATTTGGAACGTTTTTTGGAAAATCTTAGTAGTATTGGCGTTAGCCTAACACTAACGATATTATGTTATATTATTAACGTTGGATTAAGGATAACACCGACACTAATAAAGAGGAGTTTCTTCTAAATTGAAATGTTTTATGGAATGTAGTATCACCATGAGCGTAATCTTAATGCCAACATTAATATGTTATATTATTAACGTCGGCTTAAGAATAATGCCGATGTTAATATTCATTTATTAACGTCGGTACATGATAATATTGACTCTAATAATAATTTAAAACTTTACACTACTTCTTTTTTATTCTTTTTTCTCCGTCGCGATTCCCCCTTTCTCGCTTCACTCTCTCCGCTTGAAATTCTCCCTCTCTCGATTCGCTCTCCCTCTCCGCTAGTTGCCTCTTTCATTCTCTAGTCGCCGCTCTGTTCGTCCGCTAGTCGCTGCTCCGTTCATCCTTCAGTCGCCGCTCCATTTGTCCTCTAGTTGCCGCTCCGCTTCAGATAACAATATTTTTTAAATAATGTTTGATTTAGGTTGATAGATTGATAGATTTAAGGTTTGATTTAAGTTGATATTGTTGATAGATTTAGGTTTGATTTAGATTTTAAGTTTAATTTAGGTTGATATTATTGATAGATTTAGGTTTAATTTAGAATTTAGATTTGATTTAGGTTCATATTATTGATAGATTGATAGATTTTAGGTTTGATTTAAGTTTTATTTGATTAGGTTATTTGTTATATTGATTAACTGAGTATATGTTGATATTAATTAAACTAAATAAATGTTATTTTGTTGCATACTGATAGAAAATTTATGGAACTATAGATTAGGTGTTGTAATTAGTTAAAATGGAAGTCCCCGATAAAAGTTAGATGACTCTACGCCGATATGATTGAAATTATATTCAAGTGGTTGAAATATTCATAGACTTTATGATTAGGTCTACTAACAAAAATTTGATTGCTTGTCCGTGTGTAAAGTGTGAAAATCAAACTTTTGAGAATATAATAGTGGTAAGAGATCATTTAATTCCATTTGGGATCCATCAAATTTAAAAATTTTGGTACTTTCATGGAGAAACGAGATCTTCGAATGAAATGGATGATGAAGAGGAGGTTGGTGATGAATTGGATGACCATAGAAATGAAAATCATGGTAGAATAGGAGAGAATGTCGTTAATGATGAAATGAACGAAAAAATTGATCAAGATGAACAATTTATGGAAGTCATTATCAATAATTTGTATTCAACTGTTAAAGCCTCAAATAATGAATGCCCTGTTGACGATGCTAAGACATTTACCAATTGTTGGATGATTCAAAATTTCCTTGTACGAAGGATCTCAAATTTATTAATTCACATAAAAAATGTTGGTCAATGGACCAACACGTCATTTGATTTTTATTAAAATTGCTTAAAGACGAAATATTACCAACTAATTTTGAGTTCCCAAATTCATACAATGAGTGTAAAAAATTTATTACAACATCAGTTTAACGTATGACAAAATTGATGCTTGTAACAATGATTGTATGCTCTTCCGTATTAAAGATAAAGATTTGGACGAGAGTAAAATTTGTGTTGTGTCTAGATGGAAGATCAACAAATCAAGAGGTACGCTTCGGAAAAAGGTGAATGGGAATTTCATTCCAAATAAAAATTTACGATATTTTCCACTTGCACCGAGGTTGCAAATGTTGTACATGTGCTTCAAAACTGCTCCTTGGATGACTTGGCATAAATATAATTTTAATATTGATGATGCAGTCTTAAGGCATCCAACTAATTCAATGACATGGACGTCCTTCGATGAAAAATTTTAAGATTTCTCCTTCGTATCTTGGAATGTAAGACTTTCTATCGCAAGTGACGGGTTCCAACCCTTTGTAAACGGAAAAACTTCTTAGAATATTTGTCCTGTTATTATTATCCCTTACAACGTCTCTCCTACAATTTTATGGATAATTTTTTTTTTATTTTTTCCATGTTAATCCCCTGGCTAAAAAGTCTTGGGAATTCGATTGACGTGTTTCTCCATCCATTATTTGACGAGTTAAAAGAGTTGTGGCATACCGGTGTGATGACTTACGTGACGAGCCATAAAGAATATTTCAATAAGAATTCGGACATATAAAAATTTATTCGGATGGAGTACGAAGGGTAAATGTGCATGTCCGTGTTGTAATAAGAATACAGTTTCATTGAGATTGGTACACTGCTAGAAAGAGTGTTAGATGAGTCATCGACAGTTTCTTCCACCTATTCATCATTGGCGTAGGGAAACAAATTCTTCTGACGTTAATACAAAGTTAAGACTAGAACATAATATTTTGTTTGGAACATAAATATTAATGCATGCAAGATATTTGAAAAGCATCTGTTTCACTAAATACCGTCCCCAAAAGAGAAAAAATGCTCATTAATCTCAGGGTGATAATTGGAATAAACTTTAGGAACTCTTCCATAAAATATTTCATAAGGTGTTTTATCAAAGAGTTTATTAATCATTGATCTGTTTTGAGTATAGCATGTTGTGATTATGGCCTCAGCCCAAAGTCTTTGAAAGACACCTGATTCAGCTAGCAAAGATTTCACTAGTTCCTTCTATGTCATATTCCTTCTTTGGGCAACATCGTTTTGCTGTGGAGTTCTAGCACTAGACAACTCGTGCATAATACCGGACTCCTCAAGGTAAGAAGACAGACGTCAGTTGGTGAACTCGGTTCCCCGATTACTTATAATATTTATAATACTTAAAGATTTTTTATTTTGAAGTCTTTTGAGGATCTTAATCAAATTTTCAGTAGTTTGATCCTTTGAAGCTAAAAATACAACCCAAGAAAATCTAGAATAATCATCAATAATGACAAAGGAATATCTAGTTCCCCCTAACTAGTGACTTGGATTGGACCAAAAAGATCCATGTGCAATAACTCCATACACTAGTCGAATTGAAAATTCTCTTTACTTTTAAAAGTTGACCTGACCTGTTTGCCCATCTAGCAGACAGGACAAACCTTCTCTTTTGAAAACTTTAATTTTGGCATTCCAAAAAATAATTATTTTAAGAAATATTGGTAATGGTTTTAAAATTAAGATGGTTTAATCTTTTATGCCATAACCAATTTTGATCATTTTTGGCTACCATGCATAAAGGATCAGGCGTCCTATTTTTCTAGTTCATTTTGTAAGAATTTTCTATTTTTCTAGTTCATTTTGTAAGGATCAACATATCTTTTGAACTACCATACTAGAAAACATTGTTATTGAGGCATAATTTGAATGTGATAGTGTGTTGGGCACTATAATAGATTTAAAAAAAACGAAGGATGGACTTAGATATCGTAAAGATTTAGAATTATTAAACATAAAGCATTCATTGCAGACCTTTCAGGTCGATGTTGTTCTTCAATATCAGATAGCCATATACGCACCTTCCTCAGACCAGAAGAAACGTTTATGTATGTTTCTTAAAAATTTGAAAATGCCAAAGAGTTCTGCTTCAATATTAGAGGGTGTGTAAGCGTAATTGATAAGAAAATTTCTAGATTGAATATTGTCACATTCTATTATAGTATTTGATTCTACTTTCCACACGTCTTTTACTTCTAGATGATGTGTACGATGCTCTAGTGCACTTGTCTAGGTTCTTTCGATTATTGTGTAAAAAATCCTTAAATTAAGATGAATTGGAAGATTTGTAGGATGACATTGTTTTGATCTTTTGTAAATTGGAAAATATATTTCCACCTTAATTGGCCTTTGAGGCTTTGTTAGGGGGGCTTGTCTAGTATCGATGGATGTATCCAATTGAAAAAAATATGGCTACATTAAAAAAGTACATTCGTAAAAAAACATTCCTGAAGGGTCAAATAGTGAGAGTTACCTTTTGCACGAGAGTGTGAGTTTGTGTGCTCGATATTTAAAAGATCACGAGTCAATAGAGACATCGATACAACGGACTTCAACACTTTCTATATTCTCGGCAATGAAAGATTTATTGATTGTAACACTTTACACATATGAATTGGGTGATTGGGAGCTTGCTCACGTATACATTTTAAAAATATGTATTGAAGTCAAACAATATTACAATTAAAAGTTCATAACCTGATTAGTGACTAAGTGTGAATTTTGTAATTAACTAATTACAATTAAATTTCATTACATGTAGCGAATTCACGCAAAATTTGACCGATATAGGGAGATTCAATCCTTCTAATCTTGAACGCGATAAACTTTACATAAGTTTTTTCAAGACGAAAGTGGGACAATTGAATGATGAATTATATCGAACTTTGTGTTTAAAGACTCTTTGTAGTGGCCCGACAATTTATGCTAAGAAGTATAACTCTTGTCAAATGAACGGGTACAAGTTCAACACCAAGAAGCATGATGGAGGGTTGACCACGCAAAATAGTGGTGTCTTAGTAATTGGCAATAATGGGTCGAAACGATAAATTACTATGGAGTACTCACATATATCATAGAAGTTCAGTATTTTGGTGGTAACCAAGTAATTCTTTACAAGTGTAAATGGTTTGATATACATTCTAAAGATCATGGTATAAAAATAGATAAATATGCGTTTGTAAGTGTTAATGGGAACATGACATTGAGAACTCAGATTCATGAACCGTTTGTAATGTCAAGTCACAAAAATAAATCCCCATTATTCAAATATTTAAGGTTAATTTGTGTCAAATAGAATATGATAACCTCTATAAAATTTTAACTTTATTTTCCTTGCAAATATCATGGAACCTAAGGGACTGGGTACATCACAAGCTCTATCAAGATAGATAGACGATCTCCAAGCTGGTACAGATGTTATACATTCCGTTGATCGTATGAGCTATATAGGTTCATGATAGAATCGGTGCTAACAATAGAGACTAAGGTATAACTATTTATAACAACTTATACACTTCAGTTCAATTTTACCTATGTTAGAAGTTAAAATCTGTTTCTATTCTTCACAAATCCTTCGAACTCTTGAAATAGTTTCAAGTGCGAAAGTGTTCGTCGGATTTGAAGCTTTGAACCAATGAAAGATGAATGACAGAAAGTAAAGAACACAGGGAGTTGTTTATGGATAGTTGGAGCAAACCCTCCTACGTCACCCCTTCTTCCACAACTAGAAGAATATCCACTAAATACTTTAAATCAAATATAGTTTATTGAGCTATCTAATTCTCTGTTGAACAGAATAACCTTTGTTCAACTTACAATATTCTCAATAATATTCTCACAGCTAGACAATAATTGATTCTTTCTCTCTTGAACTTGAAGAATGTCAGAAATCAGTAAGTGCAAGAGTAAGCTTGTAAGATTGGTAACCGGTAACTAGAAGATTTAGCTTACTTCTTCATTGGGATGGGGAAAGACGAAAGGGATGATATTGGAATAGCGACAAGGGGAGGAAAACCTTGTCTTTCCCTGGAATCAATTGCTCCAGAATCTTTCTTCGATGCACTCTTTTGACTATTCGTGCTAGCCACAGATTCCATGACCAATTTGGTTCTTTTTTCCCTTGGAGAATGAATAGAGGTATCCTGACGTTTAGATCGAGTAACCGACTGGCCACCCGTCTTTTGGCTAGATGGGCCAGAAACCATATCCTTCGAGAGCTTCAATCTCACAAGGGTACTCTTTATGGAGAAGTTGGTGAATATGCAACTAGGGTTAATAGCCTCACTCTTGCCTATAGGAACACCCAAATTCTCCATAAACCACCCAATCTGGGCTGAGAATCCCACACTTTGATTGTTTCTTGAGTTAACCAACTGGAAGGGATTAGAAAATAATGTAGATGTCTTGTTAATTTGCATACCTTTAAAGATAACTGTCATATAGTCGAAACGGTCCTGGTTGTACAGGTCAAATGAACCTTCCCTACCTTGAAGAGCTTTGGCCACAATATCGTTTAGATGGATGAAATGCGGCTTCAGGGCCTTTTTCTTCCTGTTTAGTCTGATTGAACTGCCATCATTTGAGAGAACGATCTGCATTTCCGAAATAAAATCCACTAGAAGTGCTTTGTCAAAGGTATGACCCTCTGATGAAAGTTAAGGAAATAGCATACACCGATTCAACGAATGAAATAAACTTTTTGTTGACCATCGCTATTATAGAGTCTCCGACCACGTTCGCCGTCTTGAAGAACTCACAGATCTCTTTTTTGTAGAAAATGTAAAGACCGCCGAGATACTTCCGAAGACCAGAGTATTCAAGAGAATCGAACATATCCACAATGTCTTGTAGATCGAAAGAGTAAATAGAGTTCAAATCTACTTGCAGGGTGTTGTGACCAAGAGAGATAGGTTTTTTGTCAGCCATTTTGAGAGTAAAAGATGAAGATGAACAGGATATCTTAGAGAGAAGGCGAAGAGAAATCTAGGGTTCTTAGAAACTTGATAGCGTAAGGATATAGAACACATTCAAAACTTCTTTAAATAGAATTTGAAAAGTCACAAGTGTCACCGTCATTTTGAGAAAGAAAACCCTTCAATTAATGGTAGATGTCTTTTCCCGAAAATAGTAATCATTAATTGAGTTTTTCAAAAAGAATTTTAAAAGTTAAGGGTATATTAGTTATTTTCTTTAACATTAAAAGACACGTGTCTTCAAGTTATTCGATTTTTTAAAATAATTACTTTAATATTTGGGCGGGAAAATTAGATTACATCGCATATTCACAGTTGTCCTCAATTAATTCGAAGATGAATCGTCTAACAGCACACGTAGTTAGACTTTTAACTTGCTTCTACATGCTGGCTTATGGGTTGGATGGACGTCTATTAGACGTAGGAGTCTAATCACGCTTGTCTTATAGACATCTAGACATTTATTAGACGTAGACGTCTAATTACGCATGAACACCACGTGTTAGACGTGTGTCTAGTTAGACGTGAGCGTCTAACTACGCTTGTCTTATAGATATCTAAACGTCTATTAGACTTGTCTAATCTGCGTAGGTTATAAACCAAGACAATGATCCAACACATAAGCATAAACTGCATAAGAAAATATATGTCTAAGTACTTGCTTTTCTTTTATACGTTCTCGTCTAATAGACCGATTAAAGCTTTCGTCTGCGTGCATTTTTCTGAACATTTTAAACATTAAATTTCCCCCTCAATTTATGCATATTTAATATAAAATAAATGTATAAATGATTTGAGGTCCTCAAGACCAAAAATAATTTTAGGGAAGAAAAACTTAGTCCATAGGAATGGTAGATGTGCCACTTGTTGATCTTCTGGAGCATTTTCTCAAAAGAGTGTGCTCCAAGTTTCCTCCATGCAACTATCCTGTATCACCCTACACAAAAATATATTTATATCTTTTGGTACCCACATTCTCCTGGGTCCTCGATCAATCAGTCCCTTAGGAATCCATATATTAGTTATTCTGATGAACTTCTCATTTTGTGTTGTGATTAGTGTGTATGATTTAGGCTTAGCAGACGTCTTCCTTCTAACAGCTAATCCCTTAACCTTAGAGAATGGTTTTTGTTTAAAACTCCTAGACTTCTTGTTAGGTTTTGATATGCCAGACTTGTTGGTCGCTACCTTTGTAGGTTTCAACCAGTCTACAGTTGGCGGAACATAAGTAATCTCATCTTTTAGGTTAGATCCTCACAGCTTGGATCAGTTCCACTATCAGTTAGACTCCCTTTGACAAAGCCCATTGGCTTAAGGTTGTCTGTTGCTGAGTTTAACTTCTTATAGGACTTGTCTGAGTCATTGCTGTCAAATCATAGACCAGATTTGCACCCGGAAGGCCTTAACAGACTAATATGATATTTGACAACTTCTCCAGACCATATCCAAGAACTGACAATGTAAGTTAAACGTTGGTTTTTTAGAAGAAAGAGTTTGAGTCTTTTCCTTGAGCGTCTCATTCTCAGATGAGATCTCATCTATGTCGTTTTCAAAAACTTTTGGTTCGAAAGTTTGACAAGAAATAAGTTCATCATTTTCAGATTTTAAGCTTGTTTCATTTTGAGATTCAGATAACTTTTTGTACTTCATGACCATAGCAAGGAGTTTGCTCGCACACTTCTTCAGACCACGTCTGATGAAGTTAGACGATATCTGCTCACGCACTTCTTTAGACCAAGTCTGGTGAAGTTAGACGATGTCTTCTCGCGCACTTCTTCAGACTACGTCTGATGAAGTTAAACGACGTCTGCTCACGCACTTCTTTAGACCATGTCTGATGATGTAAGATGACGTCTGCTCGCGCACTTCTTCAAACCACGTCTAATGAAGTTAGACGACGTCTGCTCGTGCACTTCTTCAGACCACGTCTAATGAAGTTAGACAACGTCTGCTCGCGCACTTCTTCAGACCACGTCAAATGAAGTTAGACGACGTCTGCTTGCGCATTACTTCAGTCCCAAATTTTGAGTTCCCTTTAAATAATGTAAAATACGCTTAACAATAACATATTGAGATTGTTTAGGGTTAGCCTGAAATCTTCCATAGACGTCAACAACAAACATAATGTATGGTCGGCTGGCTGTTAGGTAGAGCAAGGAACCGATGATCCTTCTATAGGCAGTGATATCGACACTTTGGCTATCTTCATCCTTGTCAAGTTTGCTATAATATTTCATTGGAGTAGAGGCAGCTGAACAACTCTCCATGTCGAACTTCTTCAGCAGCTCCCTGGTGTACTTGGCTTGGTTGATGAATATGTCATCTTCAAGTTGAAGAACTTGAAGACCTAGAAAGAACGTCGATTCTCCCATCATACTCATCTCAAATTTGTCCTGCATCAACTTAGAGAATTTCTTACATAATTTGAGGTTAGTTGACCTAAATATGATATCATCAACATATATTTGAACAAGCAAAATATGAGAATGTTGAATAAATCTAAACAAAGTTTCATTTACTTTTCCAATAATAAAATCATGATCAAATAAAAACTTTGTTTAAGTGTCATACCAAGCTCTAGGAGCTTGCTTAAGAACATATAAGGATTTGTCAAGTTTGAAGACATGATTAGGCAAGGAGTGATCTTGAAAGCCAAGAGGTTGTTCAACATACACATACTTATTAAAATTCCATTTAAAAATGCACTTTTATACATCTATTTGATAAACATTAATGTTCTTAAAGGATTCATAAGCTAGGAAGATTCTGATTGCTTCAAGTCTAGCGACAAGAGCGAATGACTCCTCAAAGTTAATTCCTTCCTCCTGCCTATAACCTTGAGCTACCAATTGGGATTTATTTCTTACAACCAACCCGTCTTCACTAAGCTTGTTTCGAAAAATCTATCCAGTTCCAATAACCGATTGATTAGTCGGTCTTGGTGTCAGATGCCACACTTTATTTCTTTCAAATTGATTCAGCTCCTCTTGCATAACATTGATCCAATCGGGATCAAGCAATGCTTCATCAGTTTTCTTTGCTCAATTTGAGAAATAAAGGCAGAGTTTGCAATTTCATCCAATAATTGGTGTTAGGTCCTGAGAGGAGCATTAGGATTACTAATTATTAATTCGGGTTGATGATTTTTGTTCCATTTGAAGCTTGGTCTTAAAGGATCAGTTGTCTGGTCAGATGACCCACGACATCCGGACTGTCAGTCGTCTGCTAACTTATAGTCTGGTCGTCAGATTGAACATCAACTGGATCAGCCGTCAGATCAGATGTGTTGATCTTGTTAACCAAAACTTCATCATCACTATCGTATTGGAGAGTAGTTTCTTCCAACCTATTAGCGACTTCAATAATTTCATCAGAATTGCTTTCAACAGATTCATCAAAGACGATATGGTAAGATTCTTCAATAGTTAGAGTTCGATCACTATACTCTCTTTAACCTTTACTAATTATTTTTTCCATCATCTGTAACATCAAACGCAGTCAAATGATTTTTCCCATCCAAATATCCTAAAATATGAAACTTTAGGAACTCTTCCATAAAATATTTCATAAGGTGTTTTATCAAAGAGTTTATTAATCATTGATCTGTTTTGAGTATAGCATGTTGTGATTATGGCCTCAGCCCAAAGTCTTTGAAAGACACCTGATTCAGCTAGCAAAGATTTCACTAGTTCCTTCTATGTCATATTCCTTCTTTGGGCAACATCGTTTTGCTGTGGAGTTCTAGCACTAGACAACTCGTGCATAATACCGGACTCCTCAAGGTAAGAAGACATACGTCAGTTGGTGAACTCGGTTCCCCGATTACTTATAATATTTATAATACTTAAAGATTTTTTATTTTGAAGTCTTTTGAGGATCTTAATCAAATTTTCAGTAGTTTGATCCTTTGAAGCTAAAAATACAACCCAAGAAAATCTAGAATAATCATCAATAATGACAAAGGAATATCTAGTTCCCCCTAACTAGTGACTTGGATTGGACCAAAAAGATCCATGTGCAATAACTCCATACACTAGTCGAATTGAAAATTCTCTTTACTTTTAAAAGTTGACCTGACCTGTTTGCCCATCTAGCAGACAGGACAAACCTTCTCTTTTGAAAACTTTAATTTTGGCATTCCAAAAAATAATTATTTTAAGAAATATTGGTAATGGTTTTAAAATTAAGATGGTTTAATCTTTTATGCCATAACCAATTTTGATCATTTTTGGCTACCATGCATAAAGGATCAGGCGTCCTATTTTTCTAGTTCATTTTGTAAGAATTTTCTACTCTGCTTCCGGTCAGTAAGGTATTATCCTGTTGATCCTTAACTAGGAAAGCAAGTTTTTTACAATCAATAGTATAGCCATTGTCACACATCTACCTAATACTGATCAGGTTGTAGCACATATTTTTAACTAGTAGCACATTGTTGATGGTGAGGTTACCATGGATAATCTTACCCTTACCCATAGTCTTACATTTATTATTATCACCAACGGTGATCTTAGGCCCAATGCACTTTGTTATTTCGGTCAGAAGTTGTCTGTCTCCATTCATGTGTTTGAAAAAGCCACTGTCCAAATACCAGACGAACTCCTTCAAGCATCTGACCTATTGTACCTACAATAAACATATTTACAACTTTTGGTACTCACATTTTATTGGGTCCACAGGTGATTAGTCCCTCGGGAATCCATATTTGGGTTATTTTGATAGATTTCTCATTTTTTTATCGTACCTACAATAAACATATTTACAACTTTTGCATATGATTTAGTCTTGGAAGACGTCTTCCTGCCAGCCGATGATCCCTTAAGTTTAGAGGATGATTTTTGTCGAAAGTTTCTTGACTTTTTGTGAAGTTTTGGTTTGCAAGACTTGCTTTAAGTTGGCTTAAGATAAGTAATCTCATCCTTTCACGTTAAATCTTCATAGTTTAGATCAGTTCCTTTGTTAGTTAAATTACCTTTGATAAAGCATATAGTCTTAAGCTTGCCTTTCACCGTGTTTAACTTTTTATTTGATTGTCTACGCTTCCATTGTCATATCTTAAACCAAATTTACATCCGACATGCCTCAACAAACTGATCTGTCGTCTGACTACATCCCCAGATTTTGTCCAGAAACTGACCACATAGGTCAAGCATTGGTTTTCAGACGAAAGAGTTTGAATCTTTTCCTTGAGCTTCTCATTCTCAAATGAGAGCTCAACCATTTTGTTTTCAAGATCTTTCGGTTCAGAGAATTGAGATGAAGAGGCGTTATCAGTTTTATTTTTCAAACTCATCTCATTAAAAGAGCCTGAAAACTTCTTATACTCAATGACCATGTCATTGAGTGCAATAGTTAAATCATTTCTTGTGAATTCTTCTGAGGTGAAGTCATATACCTCATATTCGTCATCTTCCATGAAGCATGTCACGACTTCATCATCACTATCGCTTGACAATGAGTCGTCCAAATGGTTGTCGGCCCATTATCCCTTGCGTTTAGCAGCTATAAGAGCCTTCTACTCCTTGTTCTTCTTATTATCCTTCCTTTTGTCATCCCTGCAGTCTAACTCCATTAGACTTGGTGGTCTAATGGAGCACGTCTAATGCCTCACTTCAGTAGCTGTTTTAAGTTAGCATACGTCTACCCACGATCAATTAGTTGTACGCTACTCCTGTTTCACTCATCTGTGTAGACTAGTACTCCAGCTATTTGTATCAAATGAATGAACGTCACTATGCGAATATTCCTCCCACTACTTGTTTAGTAAAGGAAATTTTTATAATAATATTCGGCGCACTACCAGTTCGGTATGGCCACGATCCTTGTGCACAGAGCCTGCTGTACTCTTGTACTATGGAGGCTTTCCAATGGGAGCTTTCCACGTGTCCATCTAAAAGATTTGACCGTTAGTGTCCTGACTCTATATATAGATCCTCAAGGACAACGGTCGAGGAACAAGTAAGTACACGCCTTACAAAGAGCTTACCAGCCTTATCTGCTATCAATCTCACACTCTTGCACTTACTAATTTGTACATCTTCAAGTTCAAGAGAGAATCAAAATTTGTCTAGTTGAGAAATACTCTTAATCATATTGTAAGTTGAACAGATTATGTTCTTTTCAACAATTAGCTAGCAAGTAAACTGTATTTGATTCAAAGAAGTATAGTGAAATCCTTCCGGTGGTTAGAAGAAGGGGTGACGTAGGAGAGTTTGCTCCGAACATCCATAAACAACTTATTGTGTCATTTACATTCTGTCTTTCCATCTCTCACTGGTTCATAACTTCAAACCTGAGAAAACAGTTCCGCACTTGAATCGCTTCAAGAGTTTGCAAGGGTTTGTGAACAATAGAAAGTGATATTAATCCCTAACATGATTTTTATCAAACCGTTTTTTAAAAGTTGTCATCAATAGTTAGATCCCCGTCTCTATTGATTACACCGATCCTATCATTGTTATTATTATTAATATTTGTAGAGCTTGAGTTATGATTGGTCTTCTTCATGAATTTGCCGAATTTCTTCATGAATAAAGCCATAGAATCACTGCTAATTTTCTCAGTAGACTTCATAGAATTGGTGGCAGGTGGCTCCTTAGCAGTCACCATCGCCTTGGTCGAGATGGATGATGTGGATAGATCCTCTTCGTTCCTAGAGTTTATCTCAAACTCGAAGGCCTTCAGATCGGTGAACAGATCATGTAGTTCCATCTTGTTGAGGTCTTTTGATTTACTCATTTTTATCGTCTTAATATCCCATTCTTTGAGAAGAGCATTCATAACTTTAATTTCAACCTCTCTATTGCAATAAGTTTTGCCCAGTTTGGTGAGATCAATGATGATCTTACTTATCTTTCATCAAATTCAGTTATTTTCTCTTCGGGACGCTTCTTGATGCTGTCGAATTGATGTGTGGCAACCATGAGTTTGTTTTCTTTTGTTTGCTCATTGCCCTCACACAACTGAATCAATCGCTCCCAAATTTCTTTTGTAGTGATGCATGTGGCAATCTTACTGAACATAGTATCGTCCAGTGTCTTATAGAGAATGTCTTTCGCCATGTTGTCGAGGTTGTTCTTCCTCTTATCTTCAGTGGTCCACTCAGACCTCAGTTTCTCCTTCATCATAGGAGTGTCATCGGGATTAGTAGTAGAGCATGCCTTCTTATCTTCACTGGGCCATTGGTAATGATTATCCCCATGTCATCATCGAGGGAATCCAAATGCGCTTGCATTCTCAGCTTCCGGTTATCATAGTTTTACCTTAAGAACATTAGGATCTTGTTGATCATAGATATGATTCAGGAATCTGATGGTGCTTGAGAATAGAAAACCTTCCTCTGATACCACTTGTTAGGATCGGTGTTAACTATAGAGAGGAGATTATGACTATAGTTAACAACTTTCAACTTTTGATTCAATGTTAAACCTATAAGGAACTAAGATCTGTTTCTATTTTTCACATATCTTCGCAAGCTCTTGAACGGATTCAAATGCGGAACTACTTGCTAGATTTAAAGCATCAGCAATATGAATGCAAGGAGCGGAAAGGAAATATTACACGGAGTTTTATGGATGTTCGAAGATAAAACTCCTACGTCATTCCTTATTCTGTTTCCAGAAGGATATTCACTAGAAACCTTTTATTTGAATAGGATGCTACAAATATCCGGTCAAAAATCACAAGACTTAACAACTGTCTATTTCTGAAATTTTAGCTAACTCTCTATTGATCTAAACAATCTCTGTTCAATTTAAAATACTGAGATTTCACATAGAAAGGATAGTACATGAATTACAGAATAATTACATAGTAAGAAATTCTCTTTTAATAGCTTAGAGAGTGTAATTGAACAAGAGAGAGTGTGTCTAGAGAATGAACTGAGTCAAGAGAGAGATTTGTCGTTTTCCTTGGATAACTATTTATGCTAAACTTGAACCAACAGTCGAATCTTCCTTTTGGTCACGTATCAACTATTTGTTGGTTGTACGCTAGGTGTACGAGAAGGTACACAAAAAAATAATCGTTGGATTGTGGTGTCCCAGATTGTACTGGAGAATATCCATTGGAAAGTGATGTACGGGAAGGTGCAAAATGGATTGGATGAATATAAAATACGTAGTACTTGAGAAGATATATCTTGATAAGTAGACTGGGCATATGACTGATAACAGACGCTGCTTATGGACTTAGTAGAATGCATACGCTTTTTTAGACGGCTACTGAAGCAAGGCGTCTACTCGCACACTTCTTTAGACCACGTCTGATGAAGTTAGACGACGTCTATTCTCGCACTTCTTTAGACCAAATCTGATGAAGTTAGACGACGTCTGCTCGCGCACTTCTTTAGACCACGTCTTATGAAGTTAGACAACGTCTGCTCGCACACTTTTTCAGAACATGTCTGATGAAGTTAGACGACGTCAGCTCGCGCACTTCTTCATACCACGTCTGATGAAGTTAGACGACGTCAGCTCGCGCACTTCTTCAGACAACGTCTGATGAAGTTATACGACATCTGCTTGTGCACTTCTTCAGACCACGTCTGATGAAGTTAGACGACGTCTTTTCGCACACTTCTTTAGACCATTTCTGATGAAGTGAGACGACGTCTACTCGCAAATTATATCAGACCACATCTGATGTAATTCAAACTCTGTCTACTCGCGCATTACTTTAAACCACGTCTAATTAATTCAGACTCCGTCTGATTGCGCTTGCTTCAGACTACATCTGAAGGCATATGTCTTATGAGTTGTACCTACGTAAAGACAAATTATAAAACTTAGTTCTATTTAAATCACAACTTAGTTTTATTAAAACCACATCATCAAAACTATGTTGTACTTAATCTTTTATGTTAATTAATTATTTCTTTCTTAATTTATTTTCTCTTTTCTTTAATTTGACTTAATTTAACAGAACTCGGTCCCTAGGTTGGACTTCTTGATCCTAAGACTTGGGAGTCTTGGTTCCAAGTCAGATTTCTCGATCCTAGCTCAAGAACATTTGTCCTAGGGCTCGGTTCTAACTCAAGAACATTAGTCCTTGGTCTCGGTCCTAGTTTAAATTTGTTTGTCCTTGGCCCGGTCATGACCGAGTATTATCGGTCCTATCTCTCGGTCATTGGTCTTATAGGACTTGGTGCAAGAACACCAAGTGTTCTTTATTTGGTACGAAAATTGTAGGTTTATGACTTTTGATACAGATCATGAAAACATGATCTGTAAGTTGGTATAGATCATAACCACTAATTCTAGAATCGATCAATCGAGCCCTAAGACCATTGATTTTTCAATTTAATTTATAAGATTTGGGAACTTTCGAATTAGGCCATCTCATGGACTAATTCTTGTTCTAATGACTTCCAAATGATTTTATAATGAAAAATGACCAAACAAGAACATTAATCAGGCTTTGCAACAGATTTGCGAAACTAAAATTTAACTTTTATTTTGAAAATTTTCCAGTTTGAAGAAACATATCGGGATGTACGTTATATGATTGGAATTCATCATAACACGTTTAAAAACATGTTAGGAACGCTATTTGAATCAAAATTCCAAGCTCAAAAGCTCAAGAACACGAAATTCCAAATTTTTAGATTTTAAATCAAAATTGGGTTTTTTGATTGGGGTTGAATTGATGAAATCTCTTTGGACAGAAGATTGAAAATCATCTTAGGATTGATTTCAACTATAGAAGTATAAAAATTGAACACAAAATATGTTACACCAATCAAATTGAAAAATTCAATTTGAAATTACAACATTAATTAAGATTGTTTGGAAGCTTACTTGTGATTGGAGAACACTCCTATGATCTTAAGGAAGTTTTCTAAATCTATATATCAAAATTTAGAACACCGAAACAGTTTCTTTAAAAAACATTCGTCGAAGCTCCTTTTGAAAATCTTTGAATTGGCTTTGATAGTTGGACTATATCGATGGATTGAAAGAAAGAGACCTAGGGAGTATTATACCCAAGCTAGGTCGGTTTCGAAGAAGAACTTGTATTCAGTTTGACTTATAAAGTTCATCCATTCATTTCTGATTATTAACATGAGCCTAGTTATAGGGTAGGATTTGACTTCAAACTCTAGGAGAAATGATGGCAATGGAGAGACTTGCCGTATGCGAAGTTTGGAGGGATAAGGAGAGAAATGAGACGATGAGATTTTTAGAAGGTCGTCATCATCGAAACGTGATCCTCTAGCATTCACGAAGAAGATGATCAAAACGACGTTGTTACATTAAAATGAAACGCGTTGTTGTGATCTATTGGCGATATGTAAGGCGTTCGGGTGTTTGGTTTAACGAGGTTGACGTCTCGTAGTTGATCATATTTGGTTCTGGGCACACATCTCTTGGTTATATCCGTCTACATTGGAGCGTCCTGGTGTATGGATGAAGCCCAGATGCTAATCTGATGGATGTTATTCCTGCTGTAGCCGATTTTTTTAATTTCGGCACACTAATCATCAGTTTTTATTTTTATAAAAGACGTTATTTGAAATCGAATTTGAAACCATTTCTTTCAATTTTCTTCACCAAATTAATACATAAAAATATTTTGTTAGATAAAATTAGACCGGTTAAATAGAACTTAACAAAAAAAACTTCACTGTGCATTATACGGTTAAAGAATCAGGATCGGTCAAGTAATCCAACCGGTCAAGCAAGACAACCGGCCAAGAACCCTAACCGATCAGAAAAACAAGACCGGTTAGAAGACAAGGCAAAAGATGTAACCAAAAACCGGAAGTCATCTGGTTAACCTGAAGCTATGAAATCCTGAAGTCATCCGGTTAACCCAAACAACCGGTAGACACTCTAAACCGAAATTCATCAATCCAGGGAAAACCGATGAAGAAGGTCCTTAGAGAAAGAAGCCAAGCAACATCAAACTAAGTACAATCTACAAATCGGTGCAACCAAACACTTTGAGTATCGCGGAAGATGCATACCAAAGAGACAGACTGTAACATTCCTCTATCCATACAAGTCTGAGGATACTCTACAGCTGGTAGAAAACCCTCCTGAAGAAGATTTTCCATTCTGGGATAAGTCAGAGGCGCAACCTTTCAGTGGCAGGCAATGTCCAACCGACAGTGCTACCTTAAGTAAAAGATTCACTGAACATCTACTAACCAATCAGATTCAAGGAGAAGAAATGTGACCGTTGGCACATTTCCACTATAAAAGAAGGAGCTGAAGAGAAGTAAACAGAGCTACAAGTTTTAATAACAACTAGCGCTACCCAGCTACAAGCTCTAAGAATCATTAATTACAAGTTTATCTCTCTACAAGATTCTAGGTTTTAGTGTGCATTTGAAGTAGATTACAACTTTCGGTTAAATTGTACGAGTGTTATCGCGCAGCAAATAGTCTCGATCGGATTGTGTTTGTGTTTCCTTAGTGAATATCATTCTCGCGGTTTCGAGAAGAAGGGGTGACGTAGGAGTTTCATATCGAACATCCATAAAAACCTGTCTTGTTCTTTACTTTCTGCCGGCCTTACATTCTAACCGAATCTATACTAACCGACTCATACCGCCCTAACCGATTCAACATCACTTAAAAGATTTGCTGAATCTCAAACCGACCGCTAAATTCCAAACCGACTTTATTCAAATCCTCTCTACTCATCCCGTGTGCGTGTTACTTCAGTCTAAAACAACCCACTTCGCACTTGAACTCGGTTTCAAGGTTTGTGATAGCCTGTGTAGTATTGAAACCCAGTGTTAATCTCTAACCGGATTAAACACCAACCGTTGAGTGAAAGTACTAACCGGCAGACCCGGATCCCCAGCCGCGACCTAGATCCTAACAATGGTATCAGAGCAGTTAGTTTCAATACTCAAGCAAGCATGACTTTCGAGAAGCCTCCAATGCTAGAAGGGTGATGATTTCGTGAACTGGATGTTACGCATTGCATCTGCACTTAATCACTATGGATGGTGAGATGCGTTTATTCTAACTGCAGGACCGATAAAGATTGATAAAGATAGGGAGGATTGGAAAAAAGAAGACATGAGAAGAAATAATCTAGGACAGCAGGCTAGAAATCACATCATCAACGGTCTGGACATGAATACCTTTTGTAAGGTCAAAGACTGTGAAACCGCAAAGGAAATGGGAAATGATGATTCAAATTCATGAGGGAAATGAAAGAACCAAGTAAAAACAAGTTAATGGTGGCTGACCCAGAAGTTTGAGAACATTAAGATGAAATCGTGGAGAAATAATGAGGGAGTACAGTGACCGTTTTACAGATTGTATAGACGAGTTATCAACTCTTGGAACAGAAGTATGACAATAAGGAAACTATCATGAAAGATTTAAGATCTCTTCTAAGTGCATGGGATATAAAGACAATGGTGATGAGGGAATCAAACTGTCTAAGGAAGATGAAGCTACACGACGTGTTCGAAGATCTTAAGGATATGAGTTTGCGAGGAGATCTAGGATCGAAGAGGAAGTTTCAGTTCAACCTCTACAAAAGCCCTTAGTCACATCTATAGAACCGGGTGCTCCTGCACCGATTAGAACCGGCCGAACAAGTTCACTGAGGATGCCATGGCAATGCTTGACAGAAGTTGGGCAGATTCATGAAGAGAAGCCAACCGACATACAATAACTACAGTGATAATCTAATGTTAGCTGTTATAATTGCAATTGTTTGGGACATTCTATGTGGGAATGCAGGAAAAACCAAGACGGGATGACCGGAAACCGGACGATCAGAACCACCGAAAGAACTATCAACAAACCGGTGAAGGAAGTGAAGTTCCGAAAGCACTGATAGCCGATGATTGAAGGAAGTTTATGGGCTCCCAGTGACAGCGATGATGAACTCACATGTCTCATGGTAACGAGGAACATGTATTTGACTCTCCATGTGAAGAATTACTAAAGATGCGTTATTTAATGCACTAAATGACATGGTAGCAGAGTATAAGAACTTATTAACCTTAATACCAACCCAACTTTCGAACCGATCCCATAGAAACACAGCCTGGCCGAACCTAACACAATTGGTATCCAACCTGACGAAATCTTAGAACTAAGGCAGAACCTGACAATCCTCTAAGACCGAACAACTTAAGGAATCAGGTTCAAGAGTTGACCGATGAGGAAGATGCCCGAACCCAGTATCGAATAGCCGCATGGAAAGATCCAGTGAAATAGTGAACCAATTGTCTAGGTACAAGAGACATCCCAAATGTATGTTTGGTCTGGATACAAAAACAACAGATCCAACAACCGGAACCGTTCCGACAAGATGAAGCTCATAAAAGATAATCTTCCCTTTATAAGATGTGTCAAGAGCTCTTCAATCGATAAAGAGGAACAAAGTACCTCAAATCCGGAAGACGAAATAACCTATGTAAGTCCAACTGAATCCGAAAAATGGCTTCATCCTGAGAGAAGGAAAGCCAACCGGACTAAAGGTAAACAAACCGATCCACGACCGCATAGGACAAACCAAAGGCCACCACCAAATAAGGCAGTATTAGGAAAACAGAAAGATGTCAAACCGAGTATAGGAAAACTAGTCAGAACCATAACCGGGAAAGTTGTCCGACTTATTAAAGTCTGGATACCTAAGGGACTAATCACTTGTGGACCCAAGTAAATGTGGGTACCAAATAGTTGTAAATATGTATATTTTGCAGGATATGAAGAAACGGCTAGGAAACTCTGAGTGGTATTTAGACAGCGGTTGCTCCAGACACATGACTGGAAACAACAACCTTCTAACCGACATTAAAACAGAAACCGGTGCAATGATTGTGTTCAGTGACAACTCAAGAGGTAGAACTGTGGGCAAGGGTAAGATTGTCCATGGTAATTTAACAATTGATAATGTACTTTTAGTTGAAAACATACACTTTAACCTGCTAAGCATTAGTCAGATGTGTGATGCTGGATATACCGTAGAATTTCTTAAGCATGCATTCCTAGTTAAAAATTCTCAGGGTAACACACTACTAATCGAAAATAGGTTAGGGAATATATACAAGGTAGACTAGAAAAATGAAGTAGAACATCCTGTTTGCATGGTAGCTAAAACCAATCAAGTGGAACAAGGCCCTAACCTTCAAGCATCTGTGGGCTTTGGAGTGCAATCAGGAGTCACTATGGATCAAATGGGTGTATATGAGGTTTATGAAACACGAAACAAGCATCTGGACCTGCAAAATTCACGAAGGTATGAGCTGGTCTCTAAAAAAGATTCTTAAACTAAGAAGCGATATTGCAGATCTTTATGACATCCGACTAGGGGACGGGAAAGGCACTCTATTCTGGCATGACCCTTGGTTTGAAAACCAGCCTATCATCGACAAGGAGGAGTTTCAAAATACTCGTATCAGAAGGGACTGCGCAAAAGCGAAAATTAGAGACATCAAAGACGGGAATTGGAACTTGCTCTTGAGAAGAATTCCAGAAGGAAAGAGGATACTTGATCATATAAGTAACATACAACTACACGACAGACCGGATATTTATGAATGGAAAGCTGAGAACAATGGGAAGCTGGTATTGAAGAAAATATGGGAGGTAATCCGGGAAAAAGTGCAGAAAGTAGAATGGGCTCCTCTTGTATGGTCAACGAATATTACCCCTCGACACCAGTTCATTCTATTGCTCGCCTTCTAGGAAAGACTCAGCACTCGTGATCGTATCAGTAAGTATATGAGCATTCTGGACGCGAGCTGTCTTCTATGCATAGGAAATGAAGAAACCATAGATCACCTATTCGGGAGCTGCTGTATTGTTTCGGAGCTTTGGGACAGATTCTATAAAAGCCTGGAGCTGACCAGTTTCCCGAGCGAATGAAATGAAATCGAAGAAGCAGCACTACTCAAAGCCAAGGGAAATAGATTTGCAACAAGCGTGTTCAAGTGTGTCTTTGGAGCATTGTTGTATAACATTTAGAAAGAACGGAATGAAAGGGTATATGACAGAACCCACAGGAGCATTGACGAGTTATGGAAAGATATTGTATAGGATTGCAGCGCCCTCGCGGGAACGTGGAGAAGAATTCCAAACACGGAGCAGAACTGGAATATCTGCAGGAACTGGAATTTACCGTTTTTTAAACTCACTAGAATTGAAAGCATTGTAAACAAATAATTCATTTACGTTTTTAGCTTTTTAGCTTTTATTCAGAATGTTACGACTTCAAAATCATTCTAGGCCTGTCTAGAACGATCTCTTAAACTCGTGGTTTTTTTCCCGTTTTTGGGAATTTTTAATGAAATGACGCTAAGTCGTTTTTCCCAAAAAAAACGATCAAACTTGGCTATGGCACAAAAGGCTAAACCATCTAAACCTCAAAACCTTAAATTATATCCGCGGTAAAAAGCTAGTTGAAGGAATTCCTGATATAGTAGTGACAAGGATAAGGTTTGTTCAGCATGTCAAATGGGCTAAGTAAACTAAGTCAACCTTTAAGAGTAAAGGACACATTTCAGTCCAACGATGCTTAAATCTTTCTTCACATGGACTTATTGGACCGATTAGGGTCACCAGCCTAGGTGGTATGCATTACACCATGGTTGTCATTGATGATTATTCTAGATATACATGGGTAATATTTTTGGCATCTAAACGTGAAACTATATCAAATTTAATCACATTGCTTAAACGTTTGCAAAATGAAAAATCAACACGCATAAATAGCATTAGGAGTGATAGAGGAACCGAATTTACAAATAGCACCTTAAATGCATTTCTTGATGAATCCGACATTAGACACGAGTTGTCTAGTGCTAGAACTCCTCAACAAAACGGCCTAGCCGAGAGAAGAAACTGAACTCTCAAGGAAGCCGCAAGGACTATGATAGCCGATTCGAGTGTTGCTCAAAAATTCTAGGATGAAGCTATCAGTACTGCATGTTACACACAAAACTGGTCTTTGATTAACAAGTTTCACAACAAAACACCGTATAAAGTATACTTTAATAGGATTCCTAACATTCGATATCTTAAAATTTCGGTTGTAAATGTTATATTCATATAAATGGCAAAAATTACTTAACTGCTTTTGATGCAAAATCCGATATTGGGATTATGCTAGGTTACTCAGCAGTTAGTAAAGCATATAACGTGTATAATACTAGAACTTTAACCGTGGAGTAATCTCTTCATGTTGTATTCGATGATCGGTTGAAAGTAACACTGCATCATCCTTTGATCTACACAATAGATTGGAAAACAATAATATCCATTCTGATAGTGAAGATGAGGTTCCAGTTTTCAGACGGTTTGTCCATGACCAAATGGGTGATGATGAAACCCAGCCGGATCAAGATGCCACACAGCAGGAAGCTGACACCACGATTCAAACTGAGGAAATCGGTCGGTCTGACATCATTGTTAAGCCTACCGATATGTCTAGCCTTGATCAAATAAACGGCAATTTGATAGACACTTCTGAACCGAATCTCAAGAGGAACACAAACCATCCTCCTGAGCTTATTATAGGTGACCCTTCAAAACCTGTTCAAACTAGGCAACAAATACTGGAGGAATACTTTAATTCTGCCTTTATATCCCAAATTGAGCTGAAAATGGTGGATGAAGCATTCTTAGATCCGGATTAGATCTTGGGAATGTAAGAAGAGTTAAACCAGTTTGAGAGTAATAAAGTCTGGTACCTAGTCCCTAGACCGAAAGATCAACCGGTCATAGGAAGAAGATGGGTATTCAGAAATAAACTCAATGAAGACGGTTAGGTTACGAGGAAGATAGCCAAATTAGTGGAACAAGGATACAAACAGGATGAAGGCATTGATTTCGAAGAATCATTTGCTCCTGTAGATAGGATTGAAGCCATTAGGATTTTTCTAGCATTTGCTGCATTCAAAAACTTTAAAGTTTTCCAAATGGATGTTAAAAGTGCATTTTTAAATGGTGACCTACGTGAGGAAGTATATGTTGAGCAACCACCCGGTTTTAAAAATGTTGACCTGCCTAATCATGTATACCGCCTAAATAAAGCATTGTACGGTTTAAAACAAGCTCCTAGAGCTTGGTATGATACGCTAACCGCATTTCTGTTAAATCATGATTTCACCATAGGTTCAATGGATAAGACCCTATTTAAATTTGAGAAAAAGGGACATATCCTACTTGTTCAACTATATGTGGATGATATCATTTTCGGTTCAACCGATCCTAAGCTATGTGATAAATTATCAACCTTGATGACTAACAAATTTGAGATGAGTATGATGGGGGAATTAAGCTTCTTCCTACGCCTTCAGGTTAAGTAACTCGAAGGAGGAACCTTCATTAGTCAGCCCAAATACACAAAGGAACTTCTGAAGAAATTTGGGATGGACACATGTTCTTCTGCCGCTACTCCAATTAGCTCATAAATTAAGCTGGACAAAGATGATGACGGTCAGGTAGTAGACCTGACGGCCTATCGCGGAATCATCGGTTCACACCTATACTTGACAACAAGTAGACCGGATATACTATTTGCAGCCGGAGTGTGTGGAAGATTCTAGGCTAATCCAAAACAGTCTCACTATTCAGCCGCTAAGAGAATCTTGAAATACCTAAAGGGAACCCCCGAAGTCAGTTTGTGGTATCCAAAGGACTCATCGTTTAACCTCACAAGTTACTCTGATGCAGACTATGCAGGTTGTAAAGTTGACAGAAAAAAGTACCAGCGGAACATGCCAATTCCTAGGTGACCAGCTTGTGTCATGGCACAGCAAGAAGCAAACATCGGTTGATACGTCAACCGCATAAGCTGAATATCTGCCAGCCGGAAGTTGTTGTTCAAAACTCCTAAAGGATTCAACAACAACTAAAGGATTTCGGTATCACTGCCGATATTAATCAACTCATTTCTTAAATCCTTAATTTCTAAAAGGAAAATCAGTTCGGACAGACAAAACCGGCGGTTCTTCCTATATTGTCGGAAACCGAATTCACCAAATTACTTATTGAAGAACTACTTTGTCTATCAGTTACAGTAAACCGACCGGTTACTTAGTGCCTACACTAATTAACCGCATCGGGACCAATGACTGAAAACCGTCCGGTTTGAATATAATACACTTTGGATTATTTGGTTTCCGAATAGAATTGGAACAATTATCTGTTTTAGATGTATCTATTATGAAAAGATACCTTTTCAAAGCAAAATGGTCATACCTCAAAAGACGTGAAGATATGATATCTTTGACCGTCCAGGCCTATGACTCACAACCTAGGCTGTAGACATACTTAATTCATGCAAATCCTTATATCCGATGGTCAATAAACTACATTAACTGATACCCACTGGATAATACTATCATCCTTCAACTAATATATAAGTTATATGAATATCAACCAAATATTCACAAACACCAAAAATCATCTCACTAAGACAAATATGTCACAGCTCCAAAACATCCTCCAAGTTGATTTTGATTCCGCTCAAGGAACAGAACACTACGGGATATTCAAGATGATCAAGTCTCTTGAAGACATCGGTCTAAAATCCTTTCTAGATGACAAACACGTCATCTTCCCTGAAACCGTTATGCAAGGGTCTTCCGCGGTACTCCGTACCTTGACACCCTTATTCAATCTAGAGTTGGAGGAACGGTATTCGATTTCTCGGAGAGTGATTTTGCTAGGTGTTTCGACCTCCCGAAGCAAGGTCTTACCGATCTAAATGTTTCGGCCGAACTAAAGGCCGAAATTTCTTTGAACTTCTCTCGATCGAACCGTCCGGTCAATGACCACGGTGTTCGGTCATCATTGAGGGCTGAATACCAGCTTCTCAATGACATCATCGGTCGGGCCATCCTGGGAAATGATGTGACCAACACCTATTGTGCCACAGTCTTCAACATGATGACCGCTATCACAACTGATACGCCGGTCAACTGGTCCAGGGTGTTGTTCGACGTCTTGATCTGGATGATCACCACTCGCCATACCGACCTCATCCCCCAGATCAGCTTCCTACTCATGGAACTCGGGGTTCCGCTTTGTCCGGGCGAAGGGCTGATCCAGGCCTAGGTCGTGACCAGGGAAGTCGCCAACTCTTTTTATGAGCAGTTCGAGAAGGCCTGGAAAATGAAGAACCGACACCTCAACTCCTCCGGAAATTAGTCACTCATTCTTACAATCGGTCATTTTGCTGTACGCACCGGTTGTATTGTCATCTTACTCCATTATGATCTTTTTGGTTTAATTTATGTTTATCAGTTCATTGTAATCCGATCTCCCTTAATGAAATTTCAATAACTTTTGAATTCCAACTACATGGGAAATTACACAAACCTAGTTACTTCCTAACTAGATTCTCCACTTCGAGCTCCGCAACCGGTCAAAAGTAACTACTTCTCAAGGAGTTTTCGAAACATAAATATTCTCAACATCAATAAGACAAAACGAAATATTAGCATTAAATGCTTCTATTTTCCCTCCAATTTCAAATCTATATAAGGAACCTCCCTTTATCATACCAACATACCTCCAAACAACTTATAATTTCTTAAAATCTCTCTCTTAGCAAGATTTGAAAGAATGTCTAACCGTACTCTAAGGAATTATCTTTGCATCGATTTCGACTCCGTCCTAAACATGGAGGATGTTGAAGTGAGGGAAATCCAATTTGAATCTCTAAACGACACCGGCCTTTGTGATTTTCTCGAAGAATCCGGTCCCATGCTCATTCCAGAAGTGATGGAATTCTTCAACAATGTAGCCTTGCTCGGCGATGTCATTACTTCCGTCGTGAAAAATCATATTATATTTCTGAACGAACGCGGATTTGCGGAGATGTTCAATCTTCCCACTAAAGGGTTCTCCAATTTCCCATCCCGGGTGGGGAGTGCAGCAGTCGACTATGCAGAATCGTTCTCCGAAACTGAGGTGCCGGTAGAGAACTAACGTCTAAAAACCCGCCTTGCCCCTCACATCCAACTCCTTCACGAGATCGTGAACCGATCTATCATCTGCCAATCTCCGAACCAGAACTATTCTAAGAAAGCTTTCGACATGATGACCTACATCGTTAGCCACACCCCAATCAACTGGGCATGGGTCATCTTCAATAACTTGAAGACCATGGTCGAAACAAAGAAGGGTTTCGGCTATGCTCCCCACCTGTGCGGATGCTACGGACCTACAATCCAGATCTTGGACCGGATACTCTGGTGAACATCTCGAATGTCCTCAACAAGGAGTGGTGGATGACAAACTCTCGAAAATGATAGTCACTTAATTTTTCTTTTTTTTTTTCTTGTGTACTTTCCTGTGTACTTTAAACCGATGTTTATGTCGTTATCTATTATGTCCTTTTCATTAATCAAATGATCATTTAAATTACTAAGTTCGAAAACCGGTTCAAAGTCGCAAAGTTAAAAATATCGGTTTAAATGTTCAACCGGTTACAATCGCAAACCGCTTCCCTAAATCACCAGTTAAATAACCGATCTCTTAATAATCGGCTACAAAAATAAACCGCATCCAATAAATTCCCGCTCAAACTTACCGCTCAATGTTTGCCGCTCAAATTTCCCGCCCATCACTTGCCGCCCAATGACATTTTGGAGGGAAATTTCCCGCCCAATCTTGATGTGACGGTTCGCGGCGGTTGAAATCCCAACCCGCGACTATAAATATCGTCCTTAGTCATTTTATTTCATTCTTCCACGAAATCGCTTTCTCTCTCTAGCTCTCAAAATCTCTCAAGCTTTAAAACTCTCGATCTCTCGGTCTCTCCAAATCACAATGGGCCGCGAATCTGTACTTTTCACCCACATCTTCTAGGTCGACTTCGAAAAAATTAGAGCAAATGGATCGACGGAAGCTAAACGGGTGCTAGATCTTATCTCCGCTTCCGGTCTTGAATAATTTCTAAGCGGACCGTTCATTTTATATCAAGACGCGGTCATGGAATTCTTCCAAACCGCCGTACATAATGAAGGAGTTATAACCGCAAAAGTAGGCGGAAAACCGTTTCGATTCACAATGGAGTCGGTTGCTGAAGTTCTCAGCCTACCAACAGAGGGGAGCGACTTCTCGGTTCGTTCAGACGAGGATGTATTCTAGGCGGTTTGCCGCGATGTCTCGGATACCGAGGTACTGATAGTAGTGTTCGGTAAGAAAACCTCTCTCAAACCGGAATATAGAACACTTTGCGAGATTCTCACAAAGTCGGTTCAAGGAAGGGGAGGCAACTATGATAGCCTCACACGCTCCAATATTGAAATGATAGCCGGTTTGGTCAACGACATTAAAGTTAACTGGGCAAAGGTAATCTACTCTAACCTATGTGAGATGGTGGATCCATCTTCAAGGCGGTCGTGGGGATACGCCGTTCCACATGGAAAAATAATGCGCCACTTCAATGCCGAAACTGGCCCGGGCGTATTTACTCCTCCCAGCAAGATCATTAAATCCCATCACTTTCTGAGACCGGAGGACAAACTGGGCAAAACAAAGGTCTCCGCCAGAAAAAGGAAATCGCAGCCCAGAAAGAAGAAGACTTCGGTAGGTGAACAGTCCGGAAGCAAGGCGGCCTCGCAACCGACTGGGTCGGCTAATATTCAGACCGACTTCACAAATCCGGAGAACTCGGCATCAAGCTCTAGCCGAACTCTCTCCCACCACACCGAGGAGGATCGGTCTAACAAAGGGAAGGAGAAGGTGGTCGAAGAACATTCGGCCAGAAATGATGATATTGAAACCGGTTCGGGTAGGCAACTAGAAGAACATGAAACCGCGAATGACAATGTTCGGCAACTGGGAGAGGATCTCGTCTCCCAAATAATGGATCAACTTGGTGTTCAGGCTCATGCTGCGAGCGACGTCTATTTCCAATGGGCTCTGATTCGGCAGGAAACCCTCTTTGCCAACATGTTATCGGAGCATCCCGCTGACCGAAGGTATGAAAAGATGATTGAAATGGAAACGACGGTGCTCAAACTTACAAGAGCTAAGGACGTGGTGACCGCTCTTCGAAGAGGAAGGATGGTCGAACCGCATGCAGGGTTGATGGAGTTTCCGACCACATCCATCATCTTCGTGAAAATTATGTCCCTGGGACGGAGGATTCCCAATTTGAGGCCTTGGTGTTGGAAAAGCTAGTCGCTAAGGAACAGGAACTAACCAATGAGTTGGCACGGTTAGAATCGGAACTCGCTCACCAAGAGGCGTCACTCTTCTCCAGATCTCATCATGAGGATAATAGCGGTCCGAATCCGAACGAGGTCGAACATATCTCTCCTCCACCGGAACCCATGATCAAACACCCAAATTGAAACGGGTACACCTCCCACTGACCGACACGATCCTCCGCAAACCGACGATACATCGGTGTCGGCCATAACCGAGGATAGGGTCAAGAATATAATCGAGGAATTTGTCAACGACGCCATCTTGCCGTGGCAAAAGAAGATAAAGGAAACCGCGACAAGTTCCATCCGGCTAATTGAGTCAACCGATGAAAAGCTGGACTCCGTGGTTAAACGGGTTAAAGCCGTTGAGGAAAACTATGGTCTTACCGATCTTCTGTTCGGCGAAACAACTGACAGAACTAAGCAGTTGGAGACCGATCTTGCTCATACCAACCAACAGGTCGGCTTGAAGGTAATCTGTCTCAATCCGGTGTCCAGGCCGAATCCATACTTGAAAGAATGACAACGTTTGAGGAGATGCATGCCAAAACCGAAGCCGATCTAAAGGGGGTCTCCGAACAACTGGAGGAGATGGTAGCGGCAAAACTGGCAGCCGACGAATCGCTTGAAAAGACGAATGAAATCGCGGCTCAGATGATTTAAGATGCCGAGGACGAGCAAGTCCGGATTCAAAAGGAAACGGAACAAGCGGATGCAGACCTTGCCTAACACGTCCAAAGAGTAGAGAATGTTGCACCGTCAATAGCGGTTCAGCGAAATGAGGATGTGGCTCGACTACTCGAAAAACAGCTTACACTCGAAGAGCTCGTCGATGCTCATAAGAAATCGAAGGCAAATGCTTCCTCATCCGGAACGACTACTAGAAAAAGAAAGGCATCTTCCAAGAGAGCAGCAATTACAAAGCTATTGGACAACGTTGCTGAAACAGTTACTGCTCCTCCAATCAACCCAGTTTCGCAAGAAGATGAAGAACTCGAGGACGAAACCGTACCGCTGCTCAAAAGAACGCGAGCTGTCGAAGTGATTCCACTCAGATCGGTTGCTCCATCGGTTTCACCTTTCACCGGTACCTCAGGAGGTCAAGGATCCTCCTCTAGACCTGGAGCCGATCCCAACAATCCGAGAAGGGGAACATTGCCTGAACACCTAAGGGAAAACTCATGCCTAGGAAGAGGGAATAGAAGTTTTTTACTTATAATGCTTATGTTAATTTCTGTAAATTTTTATATATATTAAGTATTTTTGGAAACCGACCTATAATTTAATTCTTACACGGTTTTGAATATTTTAAATAAAATAATCAAAAAGGGAGAAATTGATAAGATAAAATTCTTATCTTCAAAACTTTTCTCAAATTTTTCCAAAATTTTTCGAAAAATTCTTCTAAGTCATTTTCCAAAAATCCGGCCAAATAAACTTTTAAAACAACCGGCCTACATTCTAATTCTTACATGATTTTGAATATTTTAAATAAAATGATCAAAAAGGGACAAATTGTTAGATATAATTAGACCGGGTAAATAGAACTTAACAAACTTCCTGTGCATGAACAATTAAAGAATCAGGATCAGTCAAGTAATCCAACCGGTCAAGCAACACAACCGGCCAAGAACCTAACCGATCAGGAAAACAAGACCGGTTAGAAGACAATGCAAAAGATGTAACCAAAACCAGAAGTCATCCGGTTAACTTGAAGCTATGAAAAACTTGAAGTCATTCAGTTAACCCAAACAACCGGTAGACACTCTAAACCGAAATGCATCAATCTAGAAAACCGACGAAGAAGCTACTTAGAGAAAGAAGCCAAGAACATCAAACTAAGTACAATCTACAAATCGGTGCAAACAAGCACTTTGAGTATCTGCGGAAGATGATACCAAAGAGACAGACTGTAACATTGCTCTATCCATACAAGTCTAAGGATACTCTGCATGCTGCAGAAAACCGCCTAAAGAAGATCTTTCCATTCTGGGATAAGTTAGAGGCGCAACCTTCCAGGTACAGGCATCTGTCCAACCGACAGTGCTACAATAAGTAAAAGACAAACCTAGACGGTTTGACCTACGCACTGGAAGCCTAAACCGCCATGTCTGAATCACTGAACTTCTACTCAACCAATCAGATTCAAGGAGAAGAAATGTGACCGTTGGCACATTTCACCTATAAAAGAAGGAGCTGAAGATGAGTAAACAGAGCTACAATTTCTAATAACAACCAGCGCTACCAGCTACAAGCTCTATGAATCATTAATTACGAGTTTATCTCTCTACAAGATTCTAGATTTTAAGTGTGCATTTGAAGTAAGATTACAATTTCGGTTAAAATTGTATGAGTGTTATCGAGCAGCAAATAAGTCTCGATCCGATTGTGTTTGTGTATTCCTTAGTGAATATTCTTCTCGCGGTTTCGAGAAGAAGGGTGACGCAGGAGTTTCATCTTCGAACATCCATAAAAAACTGTCTTGTTCTTTACTTTCTGCCGGCCTTACATTCTAACCGATCTATACTAACCGACTCATACCGCCCTAACCGATTTAACATCACTTAAACCGATCTGCTGAATCTCAAACCGACCCACTAAATTCCAAACCGACTTTATTCAAATCCTCTCCTACTCATCCCGTGTGCGTGTTGCTTCAGTTTGAAACAAACTACTTCCGCACTTGAACTCGGTTCAAGGGTTTGTGACAGCCTGTGTAGTATTGAAACCCGGTGTTAATCTCTAACCGGATTAAACACCAACCATTGAGTGAAAGTACTAACCGGCCAGACCCCGGTTCCCCAGCCGCGAAAACATAATAAAAATTATGTTCATTTATTTTATTTTTGATTATTTAATTATTATAGGCTATAAATTATACATAACTTATGTCTAAAATTAGAATTAAATTATTGCAACCCCTTTTTTAGTTTAATTTGGGTAAAATAAATACAATATTTTAATCTCAAATTATTTTTTGTTTTTAATTATTTTTTTCCTAATTAGGGTTTTATTATCACAATAATTAATCCTATTTTTATTTTAGTTTCTCCTTTTGGATTATTTTGAATTTAAAATTTCAAAATATTATTGAAATTATAATTATTATTATAAATTTGGATATGTCAAATTTTCATGCTTACAGAATGCCCTCTCAAACTGAGTTTAAATAAAACAAACTTTGATTTTGAAAATCGTGGGTCTGAGATTGAATATTTAAAATTCGTACCCCAACTTATAATAAGGTAAAAGGATAGAACCTGGATGACAACAAATGATGGGGATGAATTATAATCATATTGAATCTTGTTAGGATAGACTATCACAATAGTCTTGCTATATGCCTGTAAGATGACAGTGATTCAGTTAGGAATGAATTATTATAATAACTCCGAAGGTCGCGTTAATTAGGGCTTTATCATAACAATGATCAATAATGCCTATAAGAGATATGACTTGAATGGGGAGTATTCTTATCAACTATAGGTAAGACTTCTTTTTGGATACATATAAACAAATAAGACTCTCTTAGAGAATAATGATAATAATCATGCTATATGCATTAAGAGATGTAGTTTGTCGCTGGATATTAGTCCTAATAATGACTTCCATGAACGCCTATCATAAGATAGGACTTACGGGGGATGACGATAACAATTACTCTAAGGGGATAAGTTATTATAATGACCTACATAGATTCCTATTAAAATAGGGCTTTATGAATCATAACAATGACCTATTGTGCCTATTAACATATAGGACTTTGGAATGGTCTTATACAAAGTGTCATTCATAGCTGGCTTAAAATCATAATTCAGTTGGGGATTGTTCATGAGAGGAGTTGTTCTGATTGACCGTTTGTCTTTTCTCATTTTCCAAAGTTTCATTTGCAACTGGGAAAACATTAATTGGTTGGGTTGAGGGGTCTTTTGTTTTATCGTGGCAAAATCTCCTTCGCAACTAGACTAAAGTCGTCGACTTTTAAAGAACTTCTATCCTATAGGGAATATTTTAACATAATATTTTTATCTTTTATTTTACAAAGTGACTTTGCAACTAGTTGAAATGTGAATCAGGCGTTCTGTTATCTCCTATCACAAGGAAATGATGGATTTTACTTTTTCATTTTTTATGGTGCCTTATTTATTTGTGGTGTGGGGGAGATTTGATAAAAGCTAATTGGGGATTGACATTTATAATTCTTTTTCAAATTATGTTTTGAAAATTGAAGAAACCTTGATTTTATTCATGAATCATGGTAACTCAGATTCGAAATATGTTCGGGATTAAGCTATGAGCATTCCTGCAATCGGTAAAGATTTATCTTGTTCAAAGATCCCGAGTTCCTTTTTCTCCTATATTAAGATATAGATGATAAATTCAAACTCGTGCAAAGGATTATCCAAACTCTTAACTCGCAAGGAAGGTGTCCGTGATTTGAGATCCCATCCAACTATATTTTTGGTTGCATTTGTTGTGGGCCGCAATCCTTTAAAAGTTCGATTATTCCTAGTATAGTTACAAAGAGAGTTTCAGCTTTCTAGCTTTGGGGATTATGTTTTTTATAGCTTCTAGGGTATATCTGGGGGAATTGATACATTTTTCCCTTGAGATAGTAATTAGGATAGCCGCCCGAGTGAGAATAAATGATGATTACAACACCTCAACATACACGGGATCATTTATTATACATATACATATAGTTTTCTTAACCCGTGAGTCTTGCTCTCTTTGTACTTTTGTACAAAGGGGAATGATACGTCTTTCTCAAATTGAGGCTTTGGCTTAGCTTGGGGTAGGGGGGTTCCGATTATTTTTTCAAGAGCCTTCCATAGAGGGTTAATTTCCTGGATAATCGCGTAGCATGAAAACGAGCTTATTAAGAATATCCGTCAATTAGAGTTTTCTAGAAACTCGGGGTCATGTTCGAAAGGTCAATTACTGTTTGATTAACAGAGATGCCTTGGCTTTTTTCCTACTTATTTCCTAAAATCCTTGTAACCGATTGGCGAAAAGAAACAAGGTCTCGCGTGGTTCTTTCTTAATGATAACGTAGTTATACAAACCTAGAAGTTGATTAGTCCATTCGAGATTAGGGACTAATTTTGTTTTAATCTTGGTAGGGATGGATTAGAGCCATCATAATCCTGGTAAGGCTGGATTGTGAGACGTTCTTTGCATGTATTGATATTACACATAATATTGTTTCAGTGCATCTAAATTGCTTGGAGAAATAAATTCTTCGCCTTCAACTATATATAAGCGAATTGCACCTCCAAAATGTATTTTCTTAAATAGGAAGGTTCCTTCCCATCGTGGTCGGAACTTTCCCCTAAGGTCTAATAGTTCTCGGGTTCGTTTGAGCACCAAGTCATATTCCTTTAGATTCCTGGACTTGACATTTCTATTAATGATATTGGCCATTCGTTTTTGGTAAACCTGGGTTTTACATCATGCATCTAACTTGTGGTCTTCCATTAATATTAATTGATCATATCAAGATTTAACCCAGTCTTCTTTAATGACTTGAGACTCTAAAAAGATTCTTAGTGTAGGGATTTCAATCTCGATAGTTTGTACGACATTCATACCGTAAACTAGAGTATAGGGAGTTTCGTTTGTCGATGATCGAGTAGTCATATGATACCCCCATAAGACAAATGGTAACTTCTCATGCCAAACCTTGTATGTTCTGGTCATATTCTTGATGATCATAATAACATTTTTGTTAGCCGCTTCGACTGCTCCGTTAAGTTGGGGTCGGTAGGATGATGATTTGTGGTGCTCAATTTTGAATTTCTTGAGCAAGAATAAAACATTTCCTTGAAAGTGTCTCCCATTATCTGAAATAATAGCACGAGGTATCCCATATCTAGCTATGAAATTGATGCAGATTATCTTTGCTACTTGAGTAAATTTAAGAATCGTGTAGGATGCTGCCTCAACCCATTTAGAAAAATTGTCGCTAGCTACGAGTATGAACTCATATCCATTTGACGCAATGAGATAAATTTTCCCAATAACATTAATTCCTCATATAGAAAAGGGTCATGATGATGTGATACTGTAAAGAAAATATGGAGGGGCATGATTTAAGTTAGTATATACCCGACATTGGTGACAACCTTTTACATAGCTAACACATTCATGTTCCATATTTTTCCGATAATATCCAAGACGGAGTATTTTCTTGGCAGTAGCTAAGTCCATTTATTTGTGGACCACAAGTTCTTACGTGTACTTCCTTTATGATTCATTGTGCTTCGATACCATCAATGTAGAGCATGTTTTGACCATCAAAAGATCATTTATATATCTTGTTATCTATCCAAGCATAATTAGTGACATACTGGCGTTGGGCTCTTCATTCCTTGTCTTAAAAATGGGACAGATATTCTCCATACTCAATGTATTTTTGAAGAATGTAAAACCAGGGTTTAGTGGGCACTTGAATGGAGCCTACAACTTCGGTTTCGAGATCAGGCTTCTGTTTCTTCCGGATTTTCAAATGTTTGACCTTAATTTCAATAGGGATTTGGGTCATAGAGGCTAGCGTAACTAAAGCATCGGGAACGCGATTTTGGCTTTTTGGCGCATTAACAAATGATATGTGATCGAACTTATCGATGAATTGGAGAAGGCAAGTATGATAGGGTTTAAGGTTTTCTCCTCGTACTTTCCATGTTCCGTTGACTTGGGATATAACCAGGTTAAATTCGCTAACTAAGTCTAGTTTAGTTTCTCCTCGTTCATATGCAATTTTGAGACCTGAGAAGCAAGCCTCGTACTCGGCTTCATTGGTTGTTACAGAATATTCCGACTTAATATATATGCGCTTGTACATCCCTTTAAGATCTATTAAGAGCATTTCAATTCTATAGACATGCTTGGATGAAGCTCCATGAAACGTTTATTTACATGCGTCCTAATCGACATCATTATGTTTTCATCTAGAAAGTCGAGTTCATATGAAGTGTTGGGATCGGTGTTGACAAAAGAGACTAGGGTCTAACTATTGTGAACAACTTATGATAAACTCTTCGATAATAATCTTGTGAGGGATTAGTATCTGTTTCTATTATTCGCAAATCCTCTAAACTCTTGAAATAGATTCAAGTGAGGAACTGTTCGTTGGATTTGAAAGTTCAGACAAATGAATGCAAATGGTAGATAGTAAAAGATACAGGGAGTTTTATGGATGTTCGGAGATAAAACTCCTACGTAACTCCTTCTTCCACAACCGGAAGGATATCCACTAATCTAGCTAACTCTCTGTTGAAAAGAATAGCCTCTTTTCAACTTACAACATTGAGGTTTCTCACAAAAAAGACAGTATGCAATTACAATGTGATCACAACTAGACAATAAAAGATTATGTGTGTGTTAAGTAGAGTATTTAAGACTTTAAGTTTTTCAAACCAGTAGTTCGACCATTGTCCTTGAGCTTCTATATATAGTTGAAGTACACCAACGATCGAATATTCTTTGTGGAAACGTGGCATGTATCTGTTTGATGGCCTCCTATAGTACGAGAGTACAACAGACTTTTTAGAATTTGGATCGTGGCCGTACAAAATAGATAGTACGCCAGATATCTTTTGATCTTATCATGTATTGGAAAGGTGAATGAGAGATATCCGCATATGTGGCAATCATTCATTTGATGGAATTAGCTGGCTTGTTAGACTGTTGAAAGAAGTGGAGCAGACAGCCAGGTGATTGTAGTTAGACGAATATTTCCTTCAGATAGCCACTAAAGCAGGCATCAGACGTTCTTCTTTAGACCGCGTCTAACGAATTAGACGTCCTGGTCTAACTACGCATTCCTTTAGACCGCGTCTAAAGGAGTTAAATGACCTCGTCTAACTACGTTTCCCTTTAGACCACGTCTAAATAAGTTAGACTACCTCGTCTAACTACGTTTCCCTTTAGACAATGTCTAAAAGAGTTAGACTGCCTTGTCTAACTACGTTTCCCTTTAGACCGCGTCTAAAGGAGTTAAACTACCTCGTATAACTAAGTTTCCATTTAGTCCGCGTCTAAAGGAGTTATACTACCTCGTCTAACTACGTTTCCCTTTAGACCACGTCTAAAGGAGTTAGACTACCTCGTCTAATTACGATTCCTTTTAGACCGCATCTAAAGGAGTTACACTACCTCATCTAACTATGTTTCCCTTTAGACCGCGTCTAAATGAGTTAGACTACCTCGTCTAAATATGTTTCCCATTAGACCACATCTAAAGGAGTTAAACTACCTCGTCTAACTACGTTTCCATTTAGACCACGTCTAAATGAGTTAGACTACCTTGTCTAACTACGTTTCCCTTTAGACCGTGTCTAAAGGATTTAGATTACCTCGTCTAACTACGTTTCCATTTAGATCGCGTCTAAAGGAGTTAGACTACCTCGTCTAAGTACATAAGATGTCTAAGGCTACTTGCTTCAGACCGCGTCTAAAGTAGCTAAGTCTTTTAGATTTGCGCATGTACAAAACAAATAGAAAACTTAGATTAATTATAACAAATTTTAACATAAATCATCAAAATAATGTCAGCATTAAATATACTTATTTCCTTAGTTTATTTTAGTCAATTTGATTTGACCCAATAATTCCCCCCTTTTTTGATGATGTTAAAACTCAGTAGCAACAATTAAGTTGAGAAACAAATCAAAGCAAATACGAATGCATTAGCTTAACTAAAGTTCAAACATTGTTAAGAGTACAAAAAACAAGATAAGATCCTTCCATTTTAACTCTTGGATCAGGACCTTGAAGAATATCTTCCCCGGTTATAAGCTTTTTTAACCGAGTTATTTTTCGACCACCATTACCACCACCTCTATGTCCTCCACAACCATAACCATCTCTATCATATTGGCAACTACCTCTGCCACCTTGAATGTTTTTTCGTTTGGATCGTGTCCCACGAGAGGAAGTTAACCTCCCTCAATTGCTTCCTTCCCCCTTTTTAACATTATAAAGGTTATTAACAATGTTGGCTCTTTCTTTTGTAGCTGCAGCTTCAGCAACTTCGTCAACCTGGAAATGCCTTACAGCAGCATCATCTTACTCTAGACATTCAGCTTCTGCACTTCTCAGCGAATTGGCAACCTCCAATAATTAGGACTAAACATATTCAATCATAGACTTTGTCTCTTGATGAATATCTAGATTGAAGTTCTTTGATTCAACATGATAATCTAAGTGTTGTTTGTGAAAATTCTTCTTCAGCTTTATGTACTGAGTATGGAGAAGATTAACTTAATATGTATTTCTCTTTAGAATTTTGTCTGTTTCCTTTTGAGTGAGAATAATGGAAGAAATGGATTCTTTATTCGTTGTGGACCCCTTCTCAATATTTTGTAGTCTAGATGACATGTGCAATATTTTTTCTGCTGCATAGCGCCCATCACATCCATAATGGCATTGCAGAAGCTTGCATCTCCTGGAGAAGCTTCCTTAGACGAAGGAGGAGTAGAGTATACAACGTGTGACTTTGCTGGAACAGAGCGAATAGGATTAGCATGTAGATTTACCTATATGGATTGCTCTAGTTCCTTATCTTGGGTGGGTTTAGGAGAAGCATCCTTCATAGTCCTAGTGTCATTTTTGTCGTCTTGGATATCATCATCTAACTGATTGGAAAAGCCTGAAATGTTCCTAACTTGAGGAGGATCTTCACAAATATATTCATGAAGAGAGTCGTCTATGCTCATAGGAGATAGGTGACGAGTGTTTGGAGGAGAGGACAATCTTTCTTCTGAAGATGAAAAGGACTTAGCTTTTTCAGACTCTAAAGCTCTACGAGAACATTCCCCCTCCACAGATGGAGTCTTCTCTTGATTAGATGACTTCAAAGATTCCCCCTCAACTTGTGAACCCGGTGCATGTTCTAAAGTCTTTGAGGGTTCCCCCTCAACAGTTGGAGATTTTCTTTGTTCGGGCATCTCTTTCTGACAGAGAGGTGCCTGCTCAGCGTCAGGGGCAGCAACTTCCTATTCTTCGAGAATTGGAGGATCTTGTCGAGTTTTAGACTGAGGCGGTGTCTGCTCAACTTTAGATAGAGGGCGATGCGCACCTTGCGGAGAAGAGATTTCATTAATGTGAATGACCGATTCCTCCTCATCTTTGCAATTTAACTCTTTCCTAGATGATTAAGAGTGGAATATTGCAGATCCGGAGGACCTTGTACCATGAACATATTGGAGGATAGTAGAGCAATAAGCATTCATGAGCAGGTCAAGTCGTTTAAGGGCATTTTCCTCTGAATTGGCATCCCTGTCAAGGGAGTTGAAATTTGCTTTTCTCGCCTCAAGTAAAGGAAAAAGGGAACATCACATTGCATTTTACACGACGAGTTCTATTATTTTAAATGCCTCATCGACACTTGTTATTTCTTCCCATTTGAGAACATGCTTCTCCATTTTTAATAGTTTATTCAATTCAGTTTCAATCTCGTTGTTGAAGATAATTTCATCGTATTATGAATTCATTATGTGATTCATCCAAGTATCGAAGGCTTCGATCTTCACAACATCTTTTACTTCAACATCCTCCATGATGAGGTTGTATATAAGGTTGGCTTCCGAAATGTTTTCCGGAACGTCTTTGGAAACACCTTTCCCTTTTCCAGGAACCTCGGCTGGTTTGAGAGTAGGCATTGGATCTCTGAAAGAAATGCATAAAGCCCCTATTGTTGTTCTTAGAATTTTGAAAGGAGAGAGGGCCTTTTGAAACGCACCTTCTAGAAGTTCATTTAAAATTTCAGTTGCTTTCTAAACAGGCTGTTCTATAAAAGTCTTACCAACACGCATCACAACATCCATCTGAATCGGTGCTTGTTCGTATATTGCAGTAGTAGTAGACGTAGGAGCTTTTACCTACTCTGTTTCAATAGTAATGACATCTGCAGCTACTGTTTCATAAAGGAAGGAAGAAGTGTTTTTCCTATTAATACATTTATTATTTTGACCAACTGGCTCAACAGTTGGTCCTTCAGCTTGTTCCACCACTAAAACATCAACATTTAGCACTACGGCCGTAGGAGGAGAGGAGGTTACCTTAGATGTCATTTTGGTGGCTTTAGACGCCTTCGTCTGATCAACAATATTAGCAGACAACTAAGCATGTTTCTTCATTGGGCTGGCTGATGGAGATGGCGAGAAAGAGGATATAGGGATAGCAGCGATAAGGTTACTCACTTGTTTTGCCTTTTTAGGGATGGAGTCGACATCTCCCGAGTCCTTAATAGACGCCCTCTTTTGTCTATTTGAGCTCTAAACGGACTCATGTGGCTTGAAGTCGTTGGTCGCTTGGGCCAAGTGATCGATTGACGACTCGTTTGTTGACCGGAGGATTTAGGATTCAACTCCTTCTTGAGTTTCATCCTTCCCAAGGAGCACCTTACTGAGATGTTAGTAAATATTTGCAAGGGTTAATGATCGCACCCCTACCCATAGGGACACCCAAATGCTTCAAGAGCCAGTCGAGTTGGACTAAAAAGTCCACACTCTACTTACTTTTTGGAGAGACCATCTGGCAGAGTGTTGAGAACAGAGTAGACACCTAGTTGATTAGCATCCCTCTAGTTATAGACACCATGTAATAAAACCTATTTTGGGAGTACAGATCGAAGGATACTGCCCTTGCTTGAAGCGTCTTCGCGACAACGTCGTTCAGAAGACAAAAATGGGGCTTTAATGCTTTTTTCTTCCCATTGATGTTGATCGTTCTATTGGTGTTTGAGAAAGCGATCTTCATGTCTACGATAATCTTGGCCAGAATTGCAACATCAAAGGTATGACCTTTAGAAGGAAGATCGAAGAACTTGGCAAAAATGGATTCAGAGAAGGAGATATTTACACCGTTCACCGTTGCCTCGACAGAATCTTCGACTACTTTCCCTGTATTGAAGAATTCCCATACTTCTTCTTCATATATAATAAACGGTCTGCTGAGAAATTTTCTGAGGCCAGATGCCTCCAGAGATATGAACATATCCATGATCTCTTGTTGTTCAAGGGTGTAGACCGAATTAAAGTCTACTTGCAAGATGTTGTGAGAGAGAGATAATATTTTTAACAGTCATCTTGAATAAAGGAATATTAGACAAGCAAGATCTAGATTTCTTTTTAAAGAGAAGGTAGAGATCAAACTAGGGTTTTCAGATTTCAATAGCGTAAAAACCCTTTAGGTATACAAGATGTCCTTTAATGGTATTTGAACAGTCACGCGTTCAACATGCATTATTTGAATTAAAAACATCATTCAATTTTAGACGCATTTTCCCAAAAGCGGTCATCATTAACTGTATTTTACCAAATTCCTAGTAATTACAAAGTCATGAAGTAATTAATTGTAGGGTATATTAGTCATATTCTTAACATTGAGAGACACGTGTCTTCAAGTTATTTGAATTTAGAATATGACTATTTTACTGTTTGAGCGGGAAAATTAAATGATTGCGCATATTAAAGTGAATGTTGTGTTTAATTGGTCCGAAGATGAGAAGTCTAAAGGCACACGTTGGACGTCTAAGAACGCCATCTGCATCCCTCGCTTCTAAGTTGGGTAGACATATAGTTTAGACGGCCTCTAACTATGCGCGTCTACAGGCGTCTAATCTTACGTTTGTTTAGACGACGTCTAACTACGCACTTCTATAGGCGCTTTAGATGTCTGTCTAAAAAGTAGTCGTCTAACCAGACTTAATTTGCAAGTTTCTTAAGCAAATGTTTGTCTAAGTACGTAGCTTCTTTAGAAGATTGGTCTAATCAGACCAATTGAGATCTCCGTCTTTATAAGTTTGTCTGATTATTTTAAACATCAACAATTTTTCCTTTAAATATGTACATGTTTTAGAAATTGAATCATTTTGAGGTCTCCAAGACCAAAAACATTTTAAAAAATAAGACTTAGTCTGGGGAGTGTCCTTGCGAACACATCTTCCTCTTGATGATCATATTCTTAGAAGAATATTCTTCCGAATTCCTCCATGCAGCTGACCTGTTGCACCTATAAAAATACATATTTACAACTTGGTACCCACATTCACTTTGTTCCTCGGTCAATCACTCCCTTAGGAATCCATATTTGAGTTATCCTAATGGATTTACCATGTTGTGTTGTGATTATTGCATATGACCTAGGCTTAGTAGACTTCTTTTTGCTAGTAGCTGAATTGTTAACCTTAGAGGATAGTTTTTGGTTAAAACTCTTTGACTCTAAGCCCTAAACCCTAAACCCTAAACCCTAACATAGATAATCTGTTAGGATCGGTGTAATCAATAGAGACAGGGTCTGGCTATTAATAACATCTTTGGGGAAATAGTTTGATAGAAATCCTGTTAGGGATTAATATCTCTTTCTATTTATCGTAAATCCTTTGAACTCTTTAAACAGATTCAAGTGCGGAAATGTTAGTTGGATTTGAAGCTTTGAACCAATGAAAGATGAGAAAGTAAATAACACAACGAGTTATTTATGGATGTTCGAAGCAAACCCTCCTACGTCACTCCTTCTTCCAACAACCGGAAGGATATCACTAGATACTTTTTTGAATCAAATACAATTCACTGATCTAACTAACTCTCTATTGAACAAAACATCATTTGTTCAACTTACAATACACTGTTAATGACTATCAAATAGTCCAGTAACTTATCCTCTCAACTGTACGTAGTGATTTGTAAAATAAACTTGAAAATAAAATATCTAGATAGAGAGTGAGTCGATTCAAGCTTGTAGAAATCTGGTGATTCAATAAAAGAGAGAGCTTCAATTTATGTCTTGTAATTTCTGCCTACAGGCCATCCATTGTCTTTAGGTAGGAATTTATTCTTGAAAATCTTCAACGGTCGAATCTTCCTTTTGGACATGTGGCAAGCGTCCATTTGAAGGTCGCCCATAGTACACAAGTACAACATGCACTATGCACATGGAACGTGGTTGTACCATACTGGTAGTGATGCAAATATTCTTCTGTAATTGTCCTGTATAGAACAAGTAGTGGGAAGAATATTATTTACGTGGCATTCATTCATTGGATGCAATTAGATGACTGTTAGACTGCACATGAGAGAGTGGAGCAAAGTAGCAGATAACTGCTAACATCAAACAGCTGCTGAAGCGAGGCATTAGACATGCTCAATTAGACTACCAAGTCTAAGGTAGTTAGATGTCAACGTCTAATAGCGTGTTCCATTAGACCACTAAGTTTAATTTGAAGGAGTTTGACTTACACGTCTAACTTTACATCCCAATAGACCACCAAGTCTAATAGAGTTAGACTGTCAGGTCTAACTACATATCACTTCAGACTAATCTGAAGGAGTTAGACTTGTAAGTCTAACTTTACAACCAATTAGACCACCAAGTCTAATGGAGTTAGACTGCCAAGTCTAACTACAATTCAATTTAGACTAATCTGAAGGAGTCATACTTGCACGTCTAACCTTACATCCCATTAGACCACCAAGTCTAATGGAGTTAAACTGCTAAGTCTAACTACATATCACTTCAGACTAATCTGAAGGAGTTAGACTTGCACGTCTAACATTACATCCCATTAGACCACTAAGTCTAATGGAGTTAGACTGCCAAGTTTAACTACATATTACTTCAGACTAATCTAAAGGAGTTAGACTTGCACGTTTAACTTTACATCCCATTAGAACACCAAGTTTAATGGAGTTAGACAGCCAAGTCTAACTACAATTCAATTTAGTCTAATCTGAAAAAGTTAGACGTGTACGTTTAATCTTACATCCAATTAGACAACCAAGTCTAATGGAGTTAGACTGACAAGTCTAACTACATATCACTTCAGACTAATTTGAAGGAGTTAGACTTATACGTCTAACTTCACATCCCATTAGACCACCAAGTCTATTGGAGTTAGACTGCCAAGTCTAACTACATATCACTTCATACTAATTTGAAGGAGTTACAATTGCACGTCTAACTTTACATCCTATTTGACCACAAAGTCTAATGGAGTTAGACTGCAAGTCTAACTACATATCACTTTAGACTAATCTGAAGGAGTTAGACTTACACGTCTAACGCGTTGTCTTTGAGACGTGCCTGCAAATTAATAAAACTCTAATTATTATTTTTGCATCTAATGAGATTCGCACCTAGGTCACGCATGTGACAGGTAGGTGTACTTACCATTACACCACATACGACCTCATTTATATAACTATATATTTTATAATTGATATAACTATCAATAATTGAACATAGTTTTATCCATTTATTATCAAAAATCATTTTATCAATCATTGAAATCTTGTATGTTAAATTATTTTAAATCAATTAAAAATTTAACCCAACAATTTCTCCCTTTTTATTTATTTAAGCTAAATTATCAGAACCAATTGAGTTCATGATTTAAACATAATTCAAAAATTTCTAAAATCTTAACCCAACAATTTCTCCCTTTTTAATTATTTAAGCTAAATTATCAAAACCAGTTTAGTTCATGATTTAAACATAATCTATGAATTATCATAATCTCAATCCTACATATATTTTTATGGAAAGAAAACTTAGACTCGAAAAGTGGCTTTGAGAAGATGTCATCCACTTTAGATTGTTGATTGTCATATGATATGTCTGAGCATTCGGTTGTCTAGATGCCATTTAACTCTTCCAGGTTGCTTTCCTATTTTACTTGCATTCAAAGACAATAACGAATATGGTACCCATTTTTCTTTGGGTCTTAGTCCCTTGGGAATCCATACTTTGATTATTTTTATGGATTTCCCATGTTGCATTATGATTAGTGCGTCTGATTTAGGCTTAGCAGACGTCTTCCTACTAGCAGTTGATCCCTTAACCTTGGAGGATAGTTTTGATTTAAAAATCCTTGACTTCTTGTCAGGTTTTAGTTTGCCAGACTTGCTAGCTGTTTTCTTCCTACATTTTAGCCAGCTAACAGTCGGCGAAAAATAAATAAAGTCATCCTTCAAGGTTAGCTTCTCACAGCTTAAATCAGTTCCATTATCATTTAAGCTCCCTTTTGACAAAGTTAATAGACTTAAACTTGTCAATTTTTGGGTTTAACTTTTTACAGGACTGGTCTGGGTCATTGCTGTCAAATCATAAACTAGATTTGCATCTGACAGGCCTTAGCATATGAATTTGCTGTCTGACAGCTTCTCCAGATTTTGTCCATGAACTGACCACATACTTCAACTGTCTATTTTCAGAAGATATGACTTCAACCTTTTATTTGAGCATCTCATTCTCAGATGAGATCTCATCTACTTTGTTTTCATAAAATTTTGGTTTAGAAACTTGAGATGAAGAAGAGTTATCAAGTTCATATTTTAGTTTCATTTCATTGAATGAGTCTGATAACTTCTTGTACTCAGTGACCATGTCATTGAGTGGAGAAGTCTTCTGAAGAGAAATCAAATACCTTAGGTTAATCATCTGCCATTAAGTATGTGACAACTTCATTCTCGTTATCGCTAGGTGAATCATCCGAGTCAATATCGGCCCACTTTGACTTGTTTTCAACACTTACAAGAACCTTCTGCTCAGTTCGGTTCTTCTTTATTTGAATATTATTGCCATAAATTTGAATCAGCTTCTCCTAGATTTCTTTAGCAGAGGAGCAGGATTTTATTTCACTGAATATGTCCATGTTGATCGACTTGAACAATACGTCTTTGGCAACATTATCCAGGTTGTTCATCATTTTATCTTCAGTTGTCAAGCTACATCTTGGCTTTTAAATCTTTATTAGACCATTAGTGATGACATTCCACATGTCACAGTCAAGGGCGGCCAAATGAGCTTACATTCTCATCATCCAATAATCATAGTTTTCTTTTGAGAGCACAAGAATTTGTTGATGACAGACATGATTCAGGTTCTTGATGCTTGAGAATAAAAAACAGGACTCTGATACCAATTGATAGGATCGATGTAATCAATGGAGACGGGGTCTGGCTATTGATAATAACTTCGGAAAAATGGTATGATAGAAAACCTGTTAGGGATTAACATCTCTTTCTATTCTTCGCAAATCCTTCGAACTCTTGAAACAGATTCAAGTGCGGAAAATGTTCGTCGGATTTGAAGCTTTAACCAATGAAAGATGAATGGAAGAAAGTAAAGAAGACAGCGAGTTGTTTATGGATGTTCAGAGCAAACCCTCCTACGTCATCCCTTATTCCGACAACCGGAAGGATATCACTAGATACTTCTTTGAATCAAATACAATTCACTGATCTAACTAACTCTTTGCTGAACAAAATACACTTGAGAATAAAATATCTAGAGAGAGTGAGTTGATTAAGGAAATCAAGCTTGGAGAAATCTAGTGATTCAATGAGAGAGAGAGCTTCGGCTTCTGTCTTGTAATTTTTGCCTACGGGCCATCCGTTGTCTTTAGGTAGCAATTTATTCTTGAAAAGCTTCAACGGTCGAATTCTACTTTTGGACACATGGCAAGCGTCCATTGGAAGGCCCGCCCATATTACACAAGTACAATAGGCACTGTGGACATGGAACGTGGTCGTACCATACTGGTAGTGTGCCAAATATTTTTCTGTAATTGTCCTGCACAGAACAAGTAGTGGGTAGAATATTTATTTATGTGGTATTCATTCATTGGATGCAATTATTTGGCTGTCAGACTGCACAGGAGAGAGTGGTGCAGAGAAGCAGATAGCTAGTTGATCGTAGGTAGACGTATGCTAACTTTAAACAGCTACTGAAGCGAGGCATTATACATGCTTCATTAGACTGCCAAGTTTAAGGGAGTTAGACGTCAACGTCTAATAGCGTGTTCCATTTTACCACAAAGTCTAATGGAGTTAGACTACCAAGTCTAACTATATATCACTTCAGATTATTTTGAAAAAGTTAGACTTGCACGTCTAACTTTACATCCCATTAGACCACAAAGTTTAATGGAGTTAGATTGCCAAGTCTAACTACATATCACTTCAGACTAATCTGAAGGAGTTAGACTTGCACGTCTAACTTTACATATCATTAGACCACAAAGTCTAATGGAGTTAGACAGCCAAGTCTAACTACAATTCACTTCAAACTAATCTGAAGGAGTTAAACTTGCACAGTTGCACGTCTAACCTTATATCCCATTAGACCACCAAGTCTAATGGAGTTAGACTGCCAAGTCTAATTATATATCCCTTCAGACTAATCTGAAGGAGTTAGACTTGCACGTCTAACTTTACATTCTATTAGACCACCTAGTCTAATGGAGTTAGACTGCTAAGTCTAATGGAGTTAGATTGCCAAGTCTAATTACATATCACTTCAGACTAATATGGAAGAGTTAGACTTGCATGTATAACTTTACATCCCAGACTAATCTGAAGGAGTTAGACTTGCACGTCTAACTTTACATCCCATTAGACAATCAACTCTAATGGAGTTAGACTACCAAGTCTAACTACATGCGTTGACTTTGAGACGTCTGCTCGCGCGCGTTGACTTTAAGATGTGCCTGCAAATTAATAAAACTCTAATTTTTAATTATGCATCTGGTGAGATTCAAACCTAGGTCACTCATGTGATAAGTATACTTACCACTACACCACATACGAACTCATTTTTATAACTATATATTTTATAATTGATATGACTAACAATAATTGAACATAATTTTATCCATTTATTATCAAAAACTATTTCATTAATCATTGAAATCAAGTATATTAAATTATTTTAAATCAATTAAAAATTTAACTCAACATAATCTCATCCTTTAAGGTTAAGTTCTCACAGTTTGAATCAGTTATTTTGTTAGTTAAGTTCCCTCTGACAAAGCTTATAGTCTTATGCTTGTCTTCCACTAGGCTTAACTTCTTAGATGATTGTTCTGGGACAACATTGTCAAATCCTAAATCAGATTTGCATCTGGATTGCCTCATCATACTTATTTGTTGTTTGACTGCATCTTCAGATCTTGTCTTAGAATTGATCACTTACGTCAACTGTTGGTTTTCAGAAAACATTGTTTGAACCTTTTCCTCGAGCTTAGCCATTTTGATTTCAAAAACTTTTGGTTCTGAAATTTGAGATGAAGGAGAGTTGTCAGTTTCATATTTCTGTTTTATTTCATTCCAAGAGTCTGAAAACTTCATGTACCCAATGACCATGTCATTTAGTGCAGTAGTTAATTCATATCTTGTAAATTGTTTAGAGGATAAGTCGAATACCTCAGATGTTTCTTCTTCTTTTTTCATGAAGCAAGTGACTTCTTAATCATCACTATTGCTGGATGACGAATCATCTGAGTCACTTTGGTCACTCTTGGCTTTGCTGTCAGACGACATTAGATCCTTCGATTCTTTCTTTCTATCCTTCTTCTTCTTATCTTTCTTTGGCTTCCTACACTCCGATTTGAAGTTTCATAATTGATGGGATCGGGATCGCCGAAGAAGACGGAGGTCTCACAATGTTGAATGGTTACACACACACCTTTCGATAATAACCCTATTAGAGGTTTATTATTTTGTCTCCACTCTACGCAAACCGTCATAAATATTTACAAAGTCAAGTGAAGAACTGTTTTTTTGGGTTTGATGCAATTTATGATCAATAAGAATAATGAATTAATGAAGAACACAAGACACGGATTTTATGGATGTTTGGAGATAAAGCTCATATGTCACCCCTTCTTCTCAAACCTTTAAGAAGGATATTCAATAGAATATTCAGTCTGTTTAAACATGTATACAAATTTAGTCGAACAACCAGGGCTTAGTTATTGCCTATTTTTAAATTTCCAATACACTCACACTGTTGAACAGAAACGAATTTTGTCAACTTATAATGCTTACCACTCACACATAATAGACAATATTGTTATACACTTGAGATTCTAACACACTTGAATGCTTGTGAATCTTAAAAGATTGAAATATTTGATAGAAAAGGTTAAAGATGTCGAAGGTAAGGTTGCTGGTTTTTCAGTTGTTGTGAAGGTACCGAAGTAGACTAACTTTTGTCTTCTTAAGTAGGCAAAGATATCAACGGATACATTTGCTGCGTTCAACGGTTATATATGCTTCATAAGACCACTATCTTCATTTTGATTGGTTTTAGCTCAGAATAGTGCAGCGTTTGGGATATCCTTTGATCTTGTCTGTACTTTGAATAATAGTAAGCTAAATTCTCATTAATACAATTTCAATCTCCAAGGAATGTATGATTTAGACTGTTTAATCTATCTCTGATTCTAGTTCTGTTAGATTGAGAAGATATTCATTAGTCTTTGCACTTAAATGGATATGCTCATCTAGGAAGTGTAAAGTTGACGTCTGACTTTTCCGGAAATATCCATATATATGTTCCCCAGGTTGACAAAGTATGGAGATTGTGAAATATCGGGTGCCGAAATGTGGAATGCAGAAATGTAGAGTGCCAGATGTGTTTGCAGTAAATCGATCTGTAGAAAACCAGAATGTCTAGAATGTCGATTTGTACTAAATACCGATTTGGTCCAAAAGCCAGAATTTCCCTAAAATCAGAATGGTCCCAAAAGACGATATTTCCCAAATGTCGTTATCCACCGGAAGCCGATATTTCCCAAATGCCAATATGCACCAGAAGCCGATATTGTTCAAATGCCGATTTGCACTTGTGATCGATTTTTAAAAAAATATATTTTGATCGACTAGTTTTAAAATTCTGGGACACTCATTAAAATTTTTTTATTTTTTTGAAAACTGAGGGGAATTAAGTTTAATGTTTGAAAAATGAGGCTTTATAGATAACTCAACATCTTACATTCTCGTCGAATCTGAGAGAGATTGTGAGTTTTTTAATGGAAAGTATGTCATAGGCTTTTTTTACTTTCTTCAATATTAATTAACCTCACCACTAGAGAGTCGTCACCTAATTTCAAAAATTAGGACATTAAGAAATGTGAGTTGGGCGTTTGGTTACGTGTGGGAAAGGGTTTTTTAGACGTTATGTCCCACAACGCCACTAAGGTCTCTACTAATTAATTTTGGCCTTTTTTTAAATTTCTTACGCTTTACTTTTTAGAATTTTTCCATTTTAAACATTTAAAGAGTTTGCATGAGATAAACAAAAAAGAAAAAACAAACAAAGACAAAAGAAAAAAAATAAAGCAAATAACTTACACATAAAGTTATCCTAAAAATGACAAGTTATTAATTAAAAATTAATTGGTCTAAGTCTAGATTAATTTTCAAGAACTTTAGTGAATTATTTAAAGGGTCTAAAATTTTATTTTATTTTTTTGGGTTTTTATTTAAAAAAAAATCAAAAAAAAGTCATAAGTATATGGAAAATCCTAAGTCTAAGTTTGGGCTAGGTTCAATTTTAGTTAGGGTTTAATTTTAATTTTTTTCTTACCTAGATTCAAACAAGCCACAAACTCTTAATTAAGCAAAAAAAAAATGTCAAACAAAAATAAACCTAAATCTAAAATGAAGAAAAAAACATAATAAAAAAAATAAATAATAATAATAATAAATAACTAAATAAAAAATAAAATAAAATAAAATAAACAAATAAAAAAAGAAGAAGCTGAAAACTGCAGTAAGCGTCGCCTGGGAAGCGTCAGAAGTCTGATTCATCAGCTGCAACAGAGCAAGCGTCGTCTGGAAAGCGCTGAGACCTTGAAGAAGTGCTGGAAGGCTGAAGAACAAGCATCAGGAATACACACCATTTCAACAGCAAAGTCCCCAGCTCCAAATTTTCCAACCTAAACCCTAACTAACTACGACTTTGATGATCCAAATGGATCCCAAACTAAATAAATAAAAATTAGTTATGTTATTAATACATTTATAAACAATTATATAAAGTAAAATTATATATCTAACATAAAAATATGAAATAAAAAAAATTAACAAACCAAAGAAAATTGTTCTTTTTTTTGGCTTTATGTTTTATATTTTTATATTTGAAATGGCCAATTTAAGGGCAGATTTTTTGTTTTAAAGAAATTTTAAGTCCATGTCCTTTATATACATTAAGTTTTTTGTTATTGTTTTTTTTTAGATTACATATTTACAACAAGTAAAGCAAAACTCTTTTGGGGCTACTCCTATCATAATACAAAGCTTAAAGAAACAGTGTATGGAATTAAATAAAAGAAGAGCAAACAAAATTAAAATTCAAGAAAAGAAAATACAAAAGAACTTACAATTGGGGATACTCTTTTGATGTTAAGGGTGGTGTTTTATCTAAGATGTCCTAAGAAAATCTTGTGACCAACTTAACAAGAGTGGTGTTTTCTTAGGATTTTTAAATAGCCAGCCTAAGAGAACTTGAATATTAAGAAGAGAGAAAAGAAGGTGAGGGTTGAACGTCGAGAGTTGAAGTCGAGAAGGTGTCAAGAGAGAGTATTTATAGGCAAAGCTAAGAAACCCTTGGGCCCAAAGGCCCATTTAACACACTTGACCGTTGGAATGAGATTTCTCTTTTAAACATATACAAATGTTTAAAAACAATTGATCAATCTCCACTTGACATGTCACTAAATATCAAGTAATATCCAATAGGATTTAAGCTTTTAAAAATAATGATATAATACTTGGTCATTTTAATTTTTAATTAAAAAATTGACGAAGCCCTTCATGCTTGTCTTCATCCGTCTCTTCAATACATGGCTGAATTATTCATTCTTTGCCAACTTCTTCCTTTATTTTAGCAGCCTCTTTATTCTTCTTTTTTTTCTTCTTCTTTGACCTAGGGTGCTTCTCACGATTGTGTAGACACCGTTATCTTTTTATTTTTGCACCGTTATCTTTTTATTTTTGCACCGTTATCCCCTTTACACACCCTTTCATCCTACAAAAAAATATTTTATTAAAAACACAAATAAACAATTTTATTTTTAATTATTCCTATTTCTAAGGAACAATTCTAATTAAATAAATAAAATTCTAACTAACTTATTCAAGAAATCAAATCGCAAAATATAATCTAACTAATTTAACAAACTAATCTAACAACTAATCTAATTAAAAGAAAAAACAAAATACACCTAACGAAATTTTATAAAAACGCTAATATATATTTTGTAAAATAGTTTTTTTAATTTTTATTTTTTTTATAAATACCCAAGATAATTAATTAAATAAAACCTTGAATATTCTAAGTATTATAACTTCTTTAAGTGTTGTAACATAGACAAATTACTACCTTAACTTATTAAGAATCCAAATCAAATATTTTCAAAAACTCAATTGTTCTAAAAAATAATCGTCTTTAATATAAATCGTGCAATGAGTCCGTGAATAAATTCGAGAAAATTTTATAGAATCAGATTTACGAAAAGTATAAACTATAAAATTAGGTGTAAAAAATGAGTGTAAGCACTAGAAGTCGATATGCTTCAAATATCGATTTCCACTAGAAGTCGATATATGCCAAAAGTCGATATCCTCCAAAGGCAAATATCCGCCAAATGCCGATATCTTCCAAATGCCGATATCATCAGCCAAATGCTGATATCCTCTAAGAGCCGATATCTGCCAAATACTATTTAATTAACTATTTTTACTTATCAATTTCCCCCATTTTGATTATTTAATCTAAATATTCAAAACCTAGTAGTTTTATAATTGTTGGCTAATTTAAGTTGATTAGTTAATTCAGTCTAACAATTTCTCCTTCTTTAATTGTTTAAAATTAATTATCATACTCTGTTGTCTATCACTTATCAATTTCTCCATTTTTCATTATTTAATCTAAATATTCAAAACCTAGTAATTTTATAATTGTTGGCTAATTTAAGTTAATTAGCTAATTCAGTTTAACAATTTTCCCTCTTACATTGTTTAGAATAAATTATCAAAGCCTGCCTTTTATATCTTATCAATTTCTCCCTTTTTGATTGTTTTAACCTAAAACTATCAAATCCAGCCTATATGAACAAAAGTATGTTTACTATGAAATGATTGATAACCCTGTCTAATAATCGAGATAATGGGAAGCAGTTAGTGAAAATAGTTCAAACATTCAGCCAAAAAGATGAAATATGTTCACGATAAAAAATAAATAGAAAAGCGATAATGAAATAGAGGAGTTTAATGTCTCCCTTTTGGTCTCTTCTTTCCCAAATCTCTCATGAATCCTACCATGAAACCCTAACTTAGTTGACCCGAGACATTAATTTCAAGATCCATTTCCCTTGATGGAGCAGGATCTTCTTCAATGACAGATCCATCACCTCGTCGCAACCATCGATTGGATCGGGCGCTACGTGGAACTTCCGGTGGAAGTGCTTCAGGTTAACATCGTGAATTCACAACTTGAGTAGTGTATTGAGACAACGTCATTCCATCCACCACAACTCCAGTTTGTACAACCTTCTTTCGTTTAACACCCTTAGTCTTTTTAACAACTTTAGTCTGTTTAGAAGCTACAACATTTGCGTTTTCCTCATCTTGGATTTGTTGAGCTGCCTCTTCATGTTCTCTTAAATTCTCAGCAGCAAAAATATTCTGAGAATTGGTCATCTCTATGATTTGTGATGTGAGAACTTCAACGTTGGATTTAGTTTCGGTTTGAATGGTGAACGTTTTGTTGAGTAAGGGCCACATTTGACCCAGCTCTTGACGCATCTCTTGTCGCATCTTTGATAGTTCTTGGTTCTGAGAAGTTGAAGAGGATACATATAGTTTCTCCATTTGATTCAGGCGATTCTGAATTGAATCTTTCCAAGGAGCTAGCGCCTTCAAGACAATCTGTCGTATATCTTGCCTAGATGTTTCTCTAGAGTTGGATCGAGTTGAATCACATGAGTTAAGAGGGAAGGATTGTAATAGAATGGCCCTAAAAGCACTCACTTGAAGAGACATTTACGGACCAACAGGTTCATTGAGACTCTTTTCCCTATTCTAATTACTACAATATGATACTCCTTTAGATTTAGAGGACTTACCCGATTTAGATTGAGTAGGAGTCGTCTGCTTTTAGTGTGGGGCTTTAATTTCCTTTTCAATAACCGGAGGGGCATCAATACTGGTTGGTTATATAGGAGGAACATCAACACAAGTTGGTTTAGGATTTTCGACCTGAAGAGAGGAGGTCGGATCCTTGTCTGCTTCGGATGATGGAACCGAGTGAGATTCATCTATCCCATACGCATTTTCATTTCTTTTGGATAGAGAGCCGGGAAGACCCCAATCTGTCACGTCGGTAGAAGTGGGTTCTGTTCGCTCATGACAATGCTCCCAATCCTGTCTTGACATACCGCCAAACATCTATTTGACACAAGGTCCTCTCACCTTCATGTTCATCTACACCTTCCCGATCATGCCTAGGTGGTTGAGCCTCTTCAACTGGAAATTGATCTGTTCTGATAAGTTAATATTCGCCTAAGGGATCGGTCACATAAATATTCACATAAATAACCGGTCAGCTTTCTGCATGTCCTTTACCCAAGGGACCGATCATTTATTTTGAAGAGAAACTAAGACGATCGGTTTTTGTTCAACCTTAAAATTGCTAGTCGGCTTAAGCTCTAGATTGCTTGAACTGCCCGGTTTGTGTTACATGTTTCTTGATTTAATGATCTTTATTGATTTCAAAAGTGAGAAACTGCCCGGTTTTATCCACTGAAGGTTGTTTTTCTTCTATACTTATGCAAGTGAGAGATTTTAGAAAAACGAAAATCTGAAAAAACCAACCGATTTGAGATATCAGCCACTTTTAGATCGGTTGAGACATATTTCAGACAAATATATTTTTGCGTCACATGATCTCGAATGAAATAGTGTCTGATGTTGATGTACTTGGTCCTGAAGTGCAACACAGGATTATAAGTTATGGAAATCGCGTTGGTGTTGTCACAAAGATTGGGAACTCCACAACCTCGACACTGAAGTCTCTTAACTATTGTTGAATCTAGAGCAATTGGGGACAACAACTTCCTGCGGCGAGGTATTCTGTTTCAGCTGTGGAGGTAGCTATTGAGGTTTTCTTCTTACTATGTCATCAAACAAGTCTATCCCCAAGGAATTCACAGGTTCCACTTGCACTTTTTCTGTCCACCATGCAACCTGCGTAATCTGCAATAGAGTAACTAATAAAATTGAAATTGGAATCCTTCGGATACCATAGTCCCACATTTTGGTTCTCTTAAGATATTTTAAGATTCTTATAGGAGCTACTTAATGAGATCATTTAAGATTAGCCTAGAATCTTCCATAAACTCCAACAACGAATAAGATGTCTAGTCTGCTTGCGGTTAGGTAGAGCATAGATCCAATTATCCTACGATAGACTATTATATCAACACTTTAACCATCTTCATCCTTGTCAAGCTTGACTGATGTACTCATTGGAGTTGAAGCAGTAGAGTAGTTTTCCATGCTGAACTTTTTGAGCAGCTCCTTTGTGCACTTTACCTAGTTGATGAATGTGCCTCCTTCAAGTTGACAAACTTGAAGGCCCAAGAAGAAACTCAGGTCCCCCATCATGCTCATCTCAAACTTATCTGCATTAACTTAGAGAATTTCTCACACAGTTTGGGATTAGGTGACCTAAATATAATATCATCTACATAAATTTGTACAAGAAAATATGATCATCTTTCTCATATTTAATTAGGGTCTTATCTACAGATACTATAGTCAAATTATGATCAAATAAGAACTTTGTAAGAGTATCATACCTCTAGAAGTTTGTTTAAGACCATAAAGAGCTTTATCTAATCTATAAACATGACTAATAAATAAAGGATTTTTAAAGCTAGGGGGTTGTTCAATATAAACTTCTTCATATATTATACCGTTAAGGAAAACACTCTTAATATCCATTTGAAAAACATTGAAATTTTTGAAATCAGCAAACGCTATAAATATTTTAATAGCCTCAAGTCTGGAAACCAAAGCAAATGACTCATCAATGTCAATTTCTTCTTCCTGTTTATATCCTTGGGCCAATAGTCTAGGCTTGTTTCTCGTGACCAAACCATCTTCATTGAGTTTGTTTCAAAGACCATCCTAGTTCAAATGATAGATTGATTAGTTGGTCTAGGAACTAGATGCCATACTTTGTTTCTTTCGAACTGGTTTAGTTCATCTTGCATCGCCAGGATCCAATCTGGATCAAGTAATGAATTGTTAACCTTCTTAGGTATAATATGTGAGTTTAAAGTAGAGTTTGCATATTCTTCAAACAGTTGATTTCAGGTCCTAATAGAAGCAGATGGGTCATCTATTACTAACTCTAGAGGATGATCTTTGTTCCATTTGACGTTTGGTTCTAAAACACTCTTTAACCGACCGGTTATTTGGTCAAGATTTGTTTGATCGGTTAATTGATCAACATCTGATCGACCGGTTATCTCATTGTTTACTAGACTACTATCAGTTTGTTGAGTTGTGGTTTGATTTTGTTGAGCTTCAACATTTTCAGCCACTTGGTCAGGAGCAATGTTTTGGTTGACCACTATAACTTCATCATCGCTATCTGATTGAAAATTAGCATCTTCCAATCTGTTAGACAAGTCAAAGAATGTAGGGGTATTACTATCAACAATTTCATCAAACACAACATGGGACGATTCTTCAACAGTTATAGTTTGTTTATTGTATACTCTATATGCTTTACTGATAGAAGAATATCCTAACATAATGCCTACATCAGATTTGGCTTCAAAAGCGGTCAAATGATTTTTACTATTATTATGAATGTAGAATTTACATCCAAAAATCCTAAAGTATTTAATCTTTGGAGTTTTACGAGAATAAATTTCATTGGGCGTTTTATTAAATCTTTTGTTTATTATTGACCGGTTTTGAGTTTGACATGTTGTGTTGATAGCCTCTTCCCAAAGCCTTTGAGCTACACCAGAGTCAGCTATCATTGATCTAGCTGTCTCCTTTAGGGTTCTGTTTCTCCTTTCAGCCAAACTGTTTTGCTGTGATGTTCTGGTACTAGACAACTCATGTTTAATTTCATATTCCTCAAGGTAGAAAGACAAAGTCCTATTAGTGAACTTAGTACCTCTATCACTTTTAATTTTATTAACTTTTATTGATTTTTCGTTTTGCACTCTTTTAAGTATTTTAATTAAATTAGGAGTAGCTTAGTCTTTTGATGGTAAGAAAATAACACATGTAAATCTAGAATTATCATCAATAATTACTAAGGTGTACCTCATTCCGCTTAAGCTTAATACTCTAATTGGGCTGAAAAGATCCATATGTAACAAATCTAAACATCTTTCAGATAGAATGTTTCTTTTACTTTTGAAAGTTGATTTTATTTGTTTACCCATTAGACATGCAGAACATACTTTATCTTTTAAAACGTTAGTTTATGGATACCTTCAACTAGTTCTTTAGAGCAGATAGTGTTAATAGTTTTAAAGTTTAGATGATTTAGTCTCTTATGCCAAAGAAATTTTTGATCATGTTTAGCTATCATGCAAATAGAGTTAATTGCCTTATTTTCCAATTAACCTTGTAAACATTTCCTATCCTATGCCCTGTCAACAAGGTACTTCCTTGTTGATCCATGACTATGCATGCTTGTCTATGGAATTCAACAATATATCCTATATCACACATTTGGCTAATGCTAAGCAAATTAAAAAATAGATTTTCAATAAGTATCATGTTGTTTATGGTTAGATTACCATGGACAATCTTACCATTTCCCACAGTCTTACCTTTGGAGTTGTCACCGAATGTGACTTTTCACCCATATTTCTTTACAATGTTGGTTAAAAGTTTGTTATTTTCGGTCATGTACCTTGAACATCCATTGTTCAGGTACTATTCTGATTTATCCAAGCAGTTAACCTGTTTTCCCTGCTAATAAATTATTTGATAGAAAAATTAAGTAAGTTAATTTTCTTAAAACCGGCCACACATTACAAGTTTTGAATATTTATTCTAAATAATCAAAAAGGGAGAAATTGATAGAAAAATTAAGAAGATTAATTTTGGAACCGGCCAGACAAACTAAACAGAAGTTAAATTTCATGTGCAGGTACTGAACAAACCGGAACCGAAAATCTTGCATCAATAATCGGTTGCTACCACTTCAAAGAAACCGGATTCAAGTGATCAAGATCAATGATCACAGGAACCGGCTTCACTTTCTCAAGCAACCGGTTAGCAAAGAACAGAAGACTACACTTCAACCGGATCATAATGCACAAAGACACTTCAACCGGAAAGTACAGATCAAAAGTCAGAAGATTCAAATCTCAAGAGTGACGTACTGTGACGGAGGAAACGTGTCTCGAAAGAATAAAAGAAGATCGGATCCGATCAGAAGCATGGGAGGAAAGCAATGATGCCTTGGTGATCCGATGCTGACGACCGGAAGCGGATGTTCAACACGTGTATCAATCTGAAAACCGGTTATGTCATCATCTGCTCAGAGTCACCTGCATGAATGCCAGGTGTTGAGGAAGTTGAAGCGTGCAAGCAATCCTTCTGCAGATAGGCGTGCTAATGATCAACCAATCCGCAAGAGAGAGAAGAAAGTAGCCGTTAGCTACCTTCAGCTATAAAAGGAAGATCAAACGTCTTCATTTAATGCAGTTGTGAATACGAGCAGTTCGGGATTTGTAGTTGTGAGCATCATAAATTCAAAGAGTCATAAAGCATTAAATTCTAGAGAGATAAAGTTCTGTATTCTAAAGTCGGTTTGCCTAAAACCGGAAGTCACTTGTGTGATATTGTGTTGAGTTGTTGTATTACATCAAAAGTGTGAGTTTGGTGTAACCGGCGAGTAGCGAAGTTGGGCTCGACCGGAAGTGTAATTGTAACTCTAAAGAGTTAGTGGAGATCCTTCTCATAACCTGAGAAGAAGGGGTGACGTAGGAGGGTTTGCTCCGAACATCCATAAACAAATTTCCTTGTCTTGTGTTCTTTCATTTCGCTTTCATTTCCCGCTATATTACCGTAAACCGCAAACCAATTATACCTCCAAAACCGGTCACTCACTTTCGTTAAACATCTTCCTCCTTAAACATCATCTAAAGTCGCAAACGTTGCTTCAACCTGAAACAGACACTTCCGCCCTTGGACACCGGTTCAAGAGTCTGTGACAGGCTGTGCAGTGCTGAGAACGGTTTTAGTCTCTAACCGGACTATCACCAAGTTGTGTGTGTTGTTGTAAGCGGTCACCCTTAACCGAAACCGGAAACACCCCCGGTCCTCCAAGGGCGTCCCCGATCCTAACAAGTGGTATCAGAGCGAGGTTCTTAGCACTCAAGCAACCAAAAATGGTGGGAAGCATGACTCACAGCGACAAGCCGCCAATGCTAAACAGTGAAGCATTTAGTAGTTGGAAGAAGCAGATGTATTTACATCTGATAACGCTAGATGATGAGATGAGCCGAGTCCTGAAAGAAGGACCGATCAAGATCAACAAGGAGGAAAGCCAGTGGACAAGTGAAGATCGGAGAAGAAGCAACCTGGACAACCATTGCATGAGGCATATCTATAAGGCTATAGATAACAACACTTTGAACAAAATATCAGAGTGTGACAATGCAAAGGAAGCCTGGGAAACGATCATCCAGATCCACGAGGGAAACGAAAGAACCAAGGAGAATAAAATCTTGGTGGCTACGCAGAAGTATGAAAATATAAGGATGAAACCGGGAGAAAACATGAAAGAATTTAGCAACCGGTTCACCAGCGTAGTAAGCGAGCTTCAGACACTCGGAAAGAAGTATGACAACCGAGAAGTGATAATCAAAGCTCTAAGATCCTTGCCAAGCACGTGGGATATCAAGACCATGGTGATGAGGGAATCCAGCACCCTTGGGCAGATGAAGTTGCACGATGTGTTTGAGGACCTGAAAGCCTACGAATTCGAGATCAATTCTCGGATCGAAGATGAAACATCAACATCAACCGCAACAAGAGCTCTGGTCACATCGGTGGAACCGGCGGCTCCAGTATCAACCGCACCGGCTCCAGTCAAAAATACTGATCAAATAACCGACGATGTGATGGCGATGCTAGCCCAGAAATTCGGAAAATTCATGAAGAAGAGCCAGCCACCATCTAATAATGACTTTAATTATAACTATGTAGATAAATCAAACAAAAGATGCTATAACTGTGATGGTTTTGGACATTTCAGGTCAGAATGTAGAAAACCAAGAAGAGACGATAGAAAACCGGAGGGAAACTATCAAGGAAATAACTATCAAGGGAACAATCATCAAGGCAACCGGTATCAGGGAAACAATTATCAAGGAAGCAATTATCGGGGAAACAACAATAACCACGAAACGACTACCGAAGAAATGATGATCAACGTGCTGATGAAGGAAAGGAGATCCAAAAAGCTCTCATTGCATCAGACGGTGGAAGCGAATGGGCATATTCCGACAATGAAGATGGTGAAGAGAAAGTAACATGCTTCATGGCAAACGACGAAGAGGTATTTGATTTCTCTTCTGATGAATTTACTAAAGAAGATCTAGTATCTGCACTCAACCAAATGGTTGCTGAGTTCAGAAATATATCTGCGTATATGCCAACACCTGTAACCGAACAAGTAAATGATGAAAACAATAAAACACCTAAAACTGAAACATATGAATCGGATGAACTATTCTCGGATGATGAGGAGACAGTTCAACCGGTGACTGAAACCGATGAACGAGCTATGTATGTCACAGCTGCGTGGGAGAGATCACGTCAAGCAGTAAAACAAATGTGTAATTATAAACGACATCCAAAATGTAGATATGGTATCGGTTATGATCCAAGTAAACAAAATGAAGTAAAACAATCTAACGGGATGAGACTAACGAAAAATAATCTTCCGTTTATAAAATTTGTCAAAAGCTCACAAACAGAAAATGATCTAAAACCGGAAGAAACGCTTAAGTATGTAGGTCCCAACGAATCTGAAAAATGGCTTCATCCTGAGAGAAGGAAAGCCAACCGGAAATCAAATAAGAATAAAAATCGACATCAAAGAAGTCCATCACCACATAAGGCATTCTTGAGCAACGACCAAGAAGTTAAGCCAAATATCATCAAAACAATAACCGGGAAAGTGATCCGACTAATTCAAGTCTGGATCCCAAAGGGACTAATTAACCATGGACCCAACTAAATGTGGGTACCAAAAATGTGTAAATACTTGTTTGTTGCAGGTTAGAAGAAGCAACCGGTTAAGGAATTCTGAATGGTACTTGGACAGTGGATGCTCAAGGCACATGACCGGAAACAAGGAGCTACTAACCGACATCAAGTATGAAACCGGAGCATTCATCACATTTGGGGATAACTCAAAAGGTAAAACCGTGGGCAAGGGTAAGATTGTCCATGGTGAACTATCCATAAATAATGTGCTATTGGTAGAAAAGCTAAGTTTTAATTTACTAAGCATAAGCCAGATGTGTGATGTGGGATATAAAGTTGAATTTCATAAAAACTCATGTTTAGTCAAAAATCAAAATGATGAAACCTTGTTAACCGGTAACCGGATAGGAAATATTTACAAAGTGAACTGGAAAACTGATTTTGAAAAACCTGTGTGTATGATAGCCGGAAATGATCCAAATTGGCTTTGGCATAAACGGTTAAATCACTTGAATTTCAAAACGATTAACTTTATTTGTTCCAAGGAACTGGTTCACGGTTTTCCAAATGTTAAATTCTCAAAAGATAAAGTATGTGCTGCATGTCAAATGGGAAAACAAGTGAAATCTTCTTTTAAAAGTAAAGGAAATTATCAATCTGAAAGATGTTTGGAGCTGCTGCATATGGATTTGTTTGGTCCGGTTAAAGTTACGAGTTTAGGAGGCATGCATTATACTATGGTAGTTGTTGATGATTACTCTAAATTTACTTGGGTCACCTTTCTAGCTTCTAAAAATCAAGCAACTTCAAACTTGATTAAACTGATTTTGAGAATACAAAATGAAAAATCTATTAAAGTGAACAAAATTAGAAGTGATAGAGGAACTGAGTTCATTAATAGCAATTTAACTACTTTTCTTGATGATTCCGGTATTAGGCACGAGTTGTCTAGTGCCAGAACTCCTCAACAAAACGGCCTGGCTGAGAGAAGAAACCGAACTCTCAAGGAAGCCGCAAGGTCAATGATAGACGATTCGGGTATCGCTCAAAAATTTTGGGCTGAAGCTATCAACACCGCCTGTTATACACAAAATCGATCTCTAGTAACTAAACGGTTTTCAAAAACTCCTTTTGAAATCTATTTTGATAAAATTCCAAATGTACGGTATTTTCGAATTTTTGGTAGTAAATGCTTTGTTCATAATAACGGCAAGAAGTACTTGACCGCTTTTGATGCTAAATCCAATGAGGGAATAATGTTGGGATATTCAGCTGTAAGTAAAGCATACCGAGTATACAATACTAGGACTTTAACAGTTGAAGAAACCGCACACGTTGTTTTCGATAAATCGGTTGATCGAAACACTGCATTACCCTTCGATCTTCACAACAGAATGGAAAATTTCAATATCTATTCTGATGATGAAGACGAGGTTCCGGTTTTTAGACGTTTTGTCAAGGACCAAGCGGTTGATGTTGAAATTCAACCTGATCAAGCTGCCTTACCGCAGAAAGTTGACGCTTCAGTTTCTACTGAAGAAATCGGTCGGTCTGACTCTGTTCAACCTACCGATCAGTCTAACCTTGATCAGCCAGCCGAAAGCTTGGTAGACACGTCTCGGATTAACCTCAGAAGGAACAAAAATCATCCTCTTGAACTAGTAATAGGTAACATTTCCTCACCCGTCCGAACTAGGCAACAAAATTTGGATCACTATGGAAACTCTGCTTTCATATCACAAATTGAGCCGAAAAAGGTGGATGAAGCACTGTCAGATCCGGATTGGATCTTGGCAATGCAAGAGGAATTAAACGAGTTTGAGAGAAATAAAGTCTGGTACCTAGTTCCTAGACCGAAAAATAAACCGGTTATAGGCACACGATGGGTATTCAGAAATAAACTCAATGAAGACGGTTTAGTTACGAGGAACAAAGCCCGGTTAGTGGCTCAAGGCTATAAACAGGAAAAAGGGATTGATTTTGAAGAATCATTCGCCCCTGTAGCTAGACTTGAAGCCATTAGAATATTTTTAGCATATGCAGCTTTCAAAAAGTTCAAAGTTTATCAAATGGATGTAAAAAGCGCTTTTCTAAACGGTAAAGTAAATGAAGAGGTGTATGTTAATCAACCTCCAGGTTTCAAAAATCCAGAACATGAAAATCACGTTTACCGGCTAAATAAGGCCCTTTACGGTTTGAAACAAGCTCCAAGAGCTTGGTATGACACTTTGACTCAATTTCTTTTTGATCACAAATTTACAATCGGCTCAGTAGATAAAACTTTATTTAAATTTGAAAGAAAGGAGCAAATCTTACTTGTTCAGATTTATGTTGATGATATCATATTCGGGTCAACCGATCCAAAGTTATGTGATAAATTTTCGAAAATGATGACTGATAGATTTCAAATGAGTATGATGGGGGAAATGAGTTTCTTTCTAGGGCTTCAGGTTAAGCAGATGGAAGCTGGAATATTTATAAGCCAACCGAAGTATACAGCCGAACTGCTGAAGAGATTTTGGGATGGATACTTGTGCCGAAGCGGCTACACCAATGAGTCCTTCCGTGAAGCTGGACAAAGATGAAGACGGTCAGGCCGTTGACATCACAGCATATCGAGGAATGATCGGTTCGCTGTTATATCTCACAGCCAGCCGACCTGATATTCTGTTTGCGGTTGGAGTATGCGGGAGGTTCCAAGCAAATCCAAAGCAATCTCATTATACGGCGGCTAAGAGAATCTTAAAATATCTAAAGGGAACTCAAGAAGTGGGACTCTGGTATCCAAAAGACTCGAGCTTCAACCTAATAAGTTATTCCGATGCCGATTACGCGGGATGCAAAATCGACAGAAAAAGTACAAGTGGAACCTGTCAGTTTCTGGGTGACCGGTTAGTTACCTGGAGCAGCAAGAAACAAACGTCAGTTGCAACGTCAACCGCAGAGGCGGAGTACTTAGCGGCTGGAAGCTGCTGTGCACAACTCCTCTGGATTCAACAGCAACTCAGGGACTTCGGAATAGAAGCAAAGGAGTCGCCAATTTTCTGTGACAACACCAGCGCCATAGCAATCACATACAATCCAGTGTTGCACTCAAGAATGAAGCATATCGACATTCGACATCATTTCATCCGGGAGCATGTTCAGGAGAAACACATCCGGCTGGAATATGTGTCAACCGAGCAACAAGTAGCGGACATCTTCACGAAACCGCTACAGGAAGCTAAGTTTTCACATTTTCGAAATATTCTGGGTCTTACAAATTTAAATCAATTGATATAATCATGATGCATGTAAAACCGGGATATGTGTTCAGGGAGAAGCTAAAGCTTCTCAAACCATATTTTAATAGGCTATTAATAAATCAAATATGCTAACCGGGAGGAAATCTCCGGTTATGCCCGACTATTTCAAAATTTCAAATCAAATGTATGTCTACTATGGGGTTGAAATAACCAGGTTGAAGTAGATAAATCCAAAATTGAACAATTGTTGATATTAATCAACTATTTTTCATAAACGGAAATACTCTACTAAAACCGGTCATGGAAAACCGCTTAGTACATATGCACTTTTGGTATGATGAAATGAATTTTTCCGGTTAACCTGAGATGACTAACTGAGTTTGTGTGCATATCTTGAAAAATGAAGCCTATGATTAATTAAAAACAAGTTTACCACAATCGAGATGACGACATGTGTCCATCATCAAGAGAGGGAAACTTACATCTTGTCAATAGATATTTGTCATCATTGCTATCTTAGTAATTATTAGATTTACCTTGGAAATAACCATTAGTTACTTCAACAAGTTAAGTCTATTAAATAGCCGATGACATCATCAGGCATGCTTAACTTCATTTAATACCAAGCCGAATCCACGGGCTATATATAAACCATGCTTAATCCTTGTCAAAACATCACAAGTTCACTATTCACAAGAATCATCCTTGAGATAAAATCACCCTTTTCTCATATAAACAAACATGAACTCCAACCCTTTAGCCAAGAAGATCTTACTGGCAGATTTTGAGTCAATCTACCAGTATGAGGATCATGAAGTCAAGGAGATGTTCCTAGCCATCGAAAGGAGCGGGCTAAGAAGTTTCCTTGAGAACAGGTTCATCATCGACTACCTTGTAGTCGAGGAACTGTTCGAAACCGCAAAAGAGGTGCATCGAGAGATACTCGTCGCACAGGTTTACGGACAAAAATTCCTTTTCAGCGAGACGGATTTCGCTGTATACTGCGGTTTACCCAATGAAGGGGTAACCGACCTGACTTATTCCCCGGCGACAATGGAAGAGATGTGTCACCGGTTCTCTGGATCTAACATCCCGGTTAAACCCTGGGGTGCTAAGAGTAAACTTTCTCATAAGTACCAGATTCTCTGCGAGATTCTGGGAAAATCTGTCTTGTGCAGAGAGAAGAGTTACTACTACACTCAAAGGGTCTTTGAGATGATGATCGCTGTAACGGTTGGGACACCGGTCAACTGGTCCTGGATCATCTTCAGCAACCTGAAGATGATGATTCTCTCCAACAAAACCAGATACGCTCCTCAGCTGAGCGGTTTCTGCGCAAGTCTGGAGATCCATTCTGGAGCGTTCGTCACTCTGCATCCAAGGCACGTGCTCACCAAAGAACGAGTACAAGAAATGATCGATCGGTGGGAAGCGGTCAAGGCTAGAAGAATTCAAGCGGCTGAGGCTTCAACCGCTCAAACAGCTGAATCATCGAACGTCTAAACCTGTCCTGTCTCTTTTCTTTCTTTTTCCTTACAAAACCGGTACTTTTGATGTACTACCGGTTTTGTACTTCAATTAATGAAATAGATTTCATTCCCTTTCCAAGTCAAAATCTACAACATTCAATGCGTCGTATCAAAAATATATCATTACATTCTTGGAAATATAAACTTCAAAAGCATGCCTGACTTGACTTGACAAGACATGCCTTTATTCTCTTGGAAAATCACAAAATCATTAATACCTAAGCATAAACGGCTAGATTTTCAAATCCCAGCATTAAATGCCCTCATTCACTCCAGGCTATAAAAGGGGTTCAACCTCCATCTTTCAAATTACGCCTTCAAGCATTCCTCTCTCTAAGAATTCAAAAGCTTAAGAACTCTCCTAAGTCTTCTTCATTCTCTCTTCATCATGTCTACTGAAATCAGAAACACCTTGATCATCGACTTTGAAGACATCAAGCATAGCTACGACCATGAATGCATTTATCAACACATCATAGCTTCTGGCCTGAAAGGTTTCCTCAAAGGCTCTGACCTCATCCTCGTGGATGAGGTGTACGAATTTTTCAACAACGGTCACGTTCTAGATGATGGCAGCATTCGCACCATCATCGACGGCCAATTCCTCCAGTTTTCTGAGGAGGAATTTGCCACTTTCTTTCACCTTCCCACAGAAGGTTTCTCCGACTTTCCGACGCCGCATCTACCGGCTAAGGAAATCTTTTTCAAGATCTTTTCTTCCTCCTATGCTCCGGTTAAGGACTTCGGGAAGAAAGAAGACCTCGCTCCCCATTATCAAGTCTTTCACGACTTGGTTCAAAGGTCTATCATAGGCCGAATGCCCAACCAGAACTACAGCCGGGAGGCATTCGACATTATGATAGCAATCATTCGTGAAACCGACATCAACTGGTCATCCTATCTATTCAATAAGCTAAAGCTGCTTATGACCGGTAAGAGGGGAAAGATCAGCTACGCTCCTCAGATCACCCGGTTCCTCATGTCCAAACGTCGCAACCTTGGAAAAGGTGTTCCGGTTGGATCCTTCAACACCATTACTATAGAAATGGTCTATAAATGGGTGTCAAGGATTGAGGAACGGTCTCCTCAGAACACCATGGAAAAGTGGTACGAAAGAAGACTGGAGGGAGGATGGTTCACTGAGTAAATCTTCCTCTTTTATTTCTCTTTCCGGTTTCTGGTCATTTTGTTGTACGACCAGAACCGCTCCTATGTCTCTCCTCTCCTACATTAATGAAATATTTTAGTTTTTCGATTTTTCATCCTCATTATTTCATTCCGGTTTCTCAAACTCATACTCAAAATTAAAGTTAACTTAACAATCTCCGGTTAACAAATTATCAATAGAAACCGGAATTTCAAGCAAAATGAAAATTTGAAAAATCTTAACCGCCCATGGTTTTACCTTTCAAATTTACCGCCCATCAAAATTCCGCCTTTACCGCCGAAAGTTACGGCAGTAACTTTTGGAGGGAAAATTGGCGCCAAAACACCAAGTTGACGGTTCATCTTCAAAACTGCCTGGAACCGCCATCTATATAAACTTAAATCAGCCCATTCAACACATGCGCTTTCTCTCTCTAAAAACTTCCAGAACTTCAAAGATCCTCTCTCTCCGATCATCATCAATCTTCATCTTCCTCTCTCAAAAGTATCATGGATCTAGGCAAAGCTCCGTTTCAATGGATGTTGCAGGTAGACTTTGCAGACATCGACGAGCACGCTGAAGACAAGAACAAGGCTGTTCTTCATCTCCTTCGAGAATCTAGGCTGGAGAAGTTTCTCTCTGGTCCGTTCACAATCTATCCGGCGGCGGTGACGGAGTTCTTAGCGACGGCGACACTGTTGAAAAGAAAGATCTCGGCTACTGTCAACGGGAAGGCCGTTCTTATAACCGAAGAACTTTTTGCGGAGGCCCTCGGTTTGCCCAACACAGGTTCAGACCTAAAATTCGACTTACCCGACGCAGAATCAAATGCTGCCCGGTTGGTTGTATCCCTTTCAGGTCAGGACCTGGTACTCCACAACAGCCGGAAAATCAAGCTGAAACCGGAATACAAATGGCTAGTGACCATCATCTCCAAATCGCTCCAAGGAAAGGGAGGTAACTTTGATAACCTCACAAAGTTTAAACTCAGAATGCTGCTAGCCATCGTCCGCAACGATAAGGTGGACTGGGGATACGTTTTATTCGAAGAATTCTGTCAAATGGTAATCAAGAAAGAAGGCCGGGTGCAGGCCTATGCTATGCAAATCGTGAAGATTCTTGAGTTCCTTAATGTGGAACTAGGTGAAGGCGTACCGCTTCCGATCTCAAACATTCTTGATTCTGAGTCTGTAGCAGAAAAACCGGAGAAGACGATAAAGCCAAAAACCTCAAAAACAAAGTCATCCAAGGGAGCCAGCTCATCGGTTCCGGTTGAAGAAGAAACAAGACAAAGGAAACCGTCAAGAAAAGCGGTTGAGGCAGAAGCTCCACCAGAACCGAAAAGGAGGAAGAAAGTATCTGCGAAGAAGAGTGCAAAGAAACCGGCCGACTCCGAAAAGACGCTCTCCTCAGACAATCCACCTGAAAGAACCGCAGATGTCTTCCAGCCCATCCCAATCAACACCGTTGTCCCAACTCCCATCCCATCCGATTCTCCAAAGCAAACCGAATCTTCGGGGAGCAAGGAGAACAAATCAAACTCTAAGGAGGAAGCAGAAGAAATTGTTCAATCTGCAACCTCCAAGTCACCAAGCAAACAAGCCGATGAAGTATTAGCCGAAGTGGGCTTGAATACTTCAGAAGCCATTCAGAATGTGGTCCAAGAGATCACAAGAGAAACCGAAGAAGACGACGTCTCTAGTCGTCGGAAGCCAGAAAATCAGGTTGAAATACCTGATCAAACAGAAGTTCAACCGGTCGATGAGACGACCAAGTCAACAGAAAATGCACCTCCGGCTCAGGAGAAAAACATTGAAGAAAGGGAACCGTCCGGTTCCGCAGGAGACAAGATAGCACCAGAAGGTCCCTCTCGAGTAGACAAAGGCAAAGGCATTCTTCTTGAAGAAACAACTGAAACCGGAACGGGCACACTGCAGATTAACCCTCAGACTGAAGTCACAACCGAAGAAGAATATCCATACACCTTAGAGCAAGAAAATGAGTTGTTTGATGAATTCATCCAAGATATGAACAAAGGTGCAAGTGATGCACTAGCTCCATATATCCGGTGGGTGAAGCTTCGATGCGAAACCAAATTATCCGACATGCTTCCAGGTTTCAGTGGAAATAAGCAATGGGACGCTCTCGTCCAGCTAGAAGAGAGGGCACTCGAGTTAGCTAACACCCAATTGATCCAACCGGCGTTTTCCAAAGCTCCGGTAATTCTTGAGAATGTGCGGCTACAGGCAGTTGAGAATGCCTTTCAAGAAATCCAAGGAAATGATCTGGAACCGATTGAAATGAAGATGGCAGAGCGATTTATTAAAGTACGAGAACAGCTTGTGCGAAGCTTCGAACGCCTTGACAAGAAATGGTGGGATACTTGCCAACGACAATTCAATAATCCTGAGTTATTTCAGAGTAAGCCTTTCTTTATAACTAGTGAAACATCCGGCACTTCTGAAAACCGGGAACAAGAAGCCTCTCAACCGGCTAAAGCTCTGGATCTCGATCAAATCAAGCAAGTAGTGGTGGAAACAGCTGATTCGTGCCTTGGGAACTTTCAAGCAGTAACCGAAGAAAGAATCTCAGCGGCCGAAGTTAAAATGGTAACCTCCCTACAAACTATGATGGATTCAACTATGCAATCAACAGTTCAAGCCATGATTACCGAGTCTGTCAAAGCTGCAACCGCTCCACTTTTGGACATGCTGCAAGCAATGGCAATCCAGATCGGTGAAATGTCAAAAGTTCAAGTCGGCTCAACCCAAACACAAATCGAAAAGGATGCTGAAACCGCACGGAAACTACAAGAAGAAGAGATTGAAAGAGAACGGTTACAGAAGGAACTTGAAGATAAGGATCATGAGCTTGCCCAACAATGCAATGAAGAGGAGCAAGCAAACGTTCAGGAATCGGCACAAGGTCAATCATCCCACTCCATGAGTACAAGAAACAAGAACAAGAAGAAACGGAGTGCCATTAAAAACGTGATGAAGCGGGCAGAACTGAAGACAGCCGAACCGGTTGCACTGAATGCGGAACCACTGGATGAGGAAGAAGAAGAAGATCCGGAGGAACTCAACAGACGGAAAAGAAGAACAACCGGAGAATCCACCGCAACTCCAAGCTGCAGACCTTTGACTGTTCCACCGCGTCCACCGCCAAAACCAATTTGTGCCAACTTCAACCTTAAGAAAAAGGTCCTCGGTCATTCAAGTGTGTGGGTCGGTGTGGTGATAGACGCTGACAGACGTGCTAGAGAGCACAGAGCACGAATAGAAGAAGCAAGAAGACGGCTGGACAAAGAACTGGAAAAGGAGCAAGACAAGGGGGGATCATCCAAGCCTTAAACTCTATTTCCATAATTATTTTGAACAATTATGTTTTTGATATGTTTCAGAACTTGGTTATTTTTGCTAACTTTTATATTTTTCAAACATATTTTCCATGTTTCTCAAAACATACACTTATCAAAAATCAAATACATGTTTTTCAAACACGTCTCTCTCAAAACTTAAAACCGGCCACACATTACAAGTTTTGAATATTTATTCTAAATAATCAAAAAGGGAGAAATTGATAGAAAAATTAAGTAAGTTAATTTTCTTAAAACCGGCCACACATTACAAGTTTTGAATATTTATTCTAAATAATCAAAAAGGGAGAAATTGATAGAAAAATTAAGAAGATTAATTTTGGAACCGGCCAGACAAACTAAACAGAAGTTAAATTTCATGTGCAGGTACTGAACAAACCGGAACCGAAAATCTTGCATCAATAATCGGTTGCTACCACTTCAAAGAAACCGGATTCAAGTGATCAAGATCAATGATCACAGGAACCGGCTTCACTTTCTCAAGCAATCGGTTAGCAAAGAACAGAAGACTACACTTCAACCGGATCATAATGCACAAAGACACTTCAACCGGAAAGTACAGATCAAAAGTCAGAAGATTCAAATCTCAAGAGTGACGTACTGTGACGGAGGAAACGTGTCTCGAAAGAATAAAAGAAGATCGGATCCGATCAGAAGCATGGGAGGAAAGCAATGATGCCTTGGTGATCCGATGCTGACGACCGGAAGCGGATGTTCAACACGTGTATCAATCTGAAAACCGGTTATGTCATCATCTGCTCAGAGTCACCTGCATGAATGCCAGGTGTTGAGGAAGTTGAAGCGTGCAAGCAATCCTTCTGCAGATAGGCGTGCTAATGATCAACCAATCCGCAAGAGAGAGAAGAAAGTAGCCGTTAGCTACCTTCAGCTATAAAAGGAAGATCAAACGTCTTCATTTAATGCAGTTGTGAATACGAGCAGTTCGGGATTTGTAGTTGTGAGCATCATAAATTCAAAGAGTCATAAAGCATTAAATTCTAGAGAGATAAAGTTCTGTATTCTAAAGTCGGTTTGCCTAAAACCGGAAGTCACTTGTGTGATATTGTGTTGAGTTGTTGTATTACATCAAAAGTGTGAGTTTGGTGTAACCGGCGAGTAGCGAAGTTGGGCTCGACCGGAAGTGTAATTGTAACTCTAAAGAGTTAGTGGAGATCCTTCTCATAACCTGAGAAGAAGGGGTGACGTAGGAGGGTTTGCTCCGAACATCCATAAACAAATTTCCTTGTCTTGTGTTCTTTCATTTCGCTTTCATTTCCCGCTATATTACCGTAAACCGCAAACCAATTATACCTCCAAAACCGGTCACTCACTTTCGTTAAACATCTTCCTCCTTAAACATCATCTAAAGTCGCAAACGTTGCTTCAACCTGAAACAGACACTTCCGCCCTTGAACACCGGTTCAAGAGTCTGTGACAGGCTGTGCAGTGCTGAGAACGGTTTTAGTCTCTAACCGGACTATCACCAAGTTGTGTGTGTTGTTGTAAGCGGTCACCCTTAACCGAAACCGGAAACACCCCCGGTCCTCCAAGGGCGTCCCCGATCCTAACATTATTTACACCTTTGCTATCCATATTTAATTGAGTCCACGATTAATCAGTCCTTTGGAGATCCATACTTGTATTATTCTTATAGATCTACTGGTTTTAGTCTTAATAACCATACTTGCATTAGGCTTGACATCTCTCTGTCTTCCTTTAAATGATTCATTGGGTTTTGAAGGTGGGTCATGATGATACCTTTTTGGCCTTTTGTCACGTTCACACCCAGCCGACCGACTGGCTTTCCTTCTCTCAGGATTAAGCCACTGTGACTTATTAGTTGGCTCCACATATTTCAGTTCCTTTTTAATTGCTAATTTATTTGAATCGTGACTAGCTTCGTTGTTGGTTGATGTACCCTTTACAAAGTTTATAAAAGGAAACTTGCATTTCTTGGGTTTCAACTATTTGCATGACGTACCTGGATTGCTGTTGTCATAGCCTAGACCAAACTTGTACTTGGTAGGCCTCTGATGATTCGTCATCTGACTCACAGCATCTCCAGATCTCGTCCATGCAACAATCACATATTTAGTTCTTTCGTTTTCTTCAGTCAGCAATTGAACTGTTTCCTTGAGCTTTTCATTCTCAGAGGATAGTTTAGTTATGCTACTACTCACTTTGGTAGGTTGGTTTGAGACGAGCTCGGACAGATTCTTTTACTCAATGACCATCTCATTAAGTGTAGTAATTAAATCGTCTCGAGTAAACCCTTCAGAGGAAAAATCAAATACCTCTTCTTCGTTGGCCATGAAGCATTTGACTTCATTATCGTCATTGTCACTTAACTCTGAATCACTTTGAGCCCATTTGTCTCTTCTCTCTTCTGCCACCATTACCTTCTGCTCTTTGTTGGTTGATTTTTTATCTTACTTATTCTTTTGATCTGATGGCTTTCTATCATCTCTTCTTGGCTTTCGACATTGTAACTTGTAATGACCAAGAGCATCATAGTTGAAACAGTGTACCTTAGCCTTGTAGTTATTGTTGTTGTTGTAGGATGAGTGTGGATGGCTCTTCTTCCTGAATCTTTCAAATTTCGTTGCGAGCATAGCCATTGCATCTTCGCAAAACTATTCAGCTGACTTGATAGGTACAGGGACTACTAGTTCCATAGAGGGTACCAATGCTTTTATCACATTTCAAGTTGAAGGCTCATCTTCATTTCTTGAGTTCATCTCGAATTCATAAGCTTTCAGCTCTTCAAATACATCGTGCAAATGCAACTTATGAAGACTCCTAGATTCCCTCGTCACCATTGTTTTGACATCTCAAGTGCTGGAAAGAGCTCTTAGCGCTTTAATGATTGTCTCCTTTTTGTCGTAAGTTTTTTTCAGAAGGGAAAGTTCATTCACAATACTTGTGAAATTATCATCGAAATCTTTCATGGTTTCTTTGGGGCGCATCTTGACGTTGTCAAATTTCTAAGTGGCCACCATGATTTTGTTTTCCTTGGTTCGTTTGTTGCCCTCATTACGCTGGATGATTTTCTCCCAAACTTCCTTGGCAGTAGAACATGCTTTGATTTTTGCGATAGAATTTTTATTATAGATAGAATTTTTGGCTAGATTGTCAAGATTGTTCTTCCTCTTATCAGCATTTGTCCACTAGCTTCATTCCTTGTCAATCTTTATTTTACCATAAGAGATAACGTACATCATGTCATCGTCTATTGAAGTTAAGTACACTTACATGCGAAGCTTCCAATTAATAAAGTCTTCACTCTCGAACATTGTGGCCTTGTTACCGATTTGGTTCTAAAGACGTAATTTCCCAAAAACCGGAATTTCCCAAAAACCGGAATGGTCCCAAAAGTAGATATTTCCCAAATGTCGATATCCACCGGAAGACGATATCTACCAAATGCCGATATGCACCGGAAGCCGATATTGTTCAAATGTCGATTTGCACTAGAAGCAAATATGCTTCAAATGCCGATTTGCACCAGAAAACCGATATATGCCAAAAACCGATATCCTCCAAAAGCCGATATCCGCCAAATGCTGATATTATCCAAACGACGTTATTATCAAATAAATGTCGATATCCTCCAATAGTCGATATCTTCCAAATGTCGATATCTTCCAAGAGCCAATTTGGTTTAATCTGTATATGATCATTTTGACGCAATTAGATTCTTATTTAAATAGTTAATTAATATTGCTACTTAATTAACTATTTTTACGTATCATTAATTTATCACAGTTATAACACTTCAAGTTAACCTTATAGTTATTCTTATCATTATTGTTATTATTTGAAGAGCTTGAGATAGAATTGCTCTTCTTCATTAATTTTCCAAATTTCTTCATGAAGAGAGCCATGGTGTCGCTGCTAATCTACTCTATAACATTCTTCACATTAGTGGCAGCAGGTGTCTCCTCAGCAGTCACCAACGCCTTGGTTGCAATAGAAAATGTGGAAAGCTCCTCTTCATTACTAGAGTTTATCTCAAACTCGTAGGCCTTCAGATCGGCTAGCAAGTCAAAGAGATCTGTTAGATCAAATTAGCAAATTAACTTAGGATAATTAGCCAACGATTATAAACCAGGTTTTGAATATTTATTCTAAATAAACAAAAATGGAGAAATTGTTAAGTAAAAACAGTTAATTACATATTAGTATTAATTAACTATTTAATAAAAAACCTAATTGTGTTAATATTGTGAAGGATTAAATAAATAAAGATATCCAATATTGAAATCGGCATTTGGTAAAAATCGGTAATTTGTCAATTTGGTAGTTTTCAATGATCTGGAGTTTATCAAAACGGAGCCAGTAATTTATAAAATCGGTTATTTGAAAAGATCGGTATTTTAGATATCGACATTCTACAAAAGGTGGAATCGATATTTTACATATCAGTTTTATGAAGTGAAGCGGAATAGGCATTTCATACATATAGATTATTTGCATATCGGTATTATGCAAAAGCGCGTCCGGATTTTTGCATATCGGTTTCTACAAGACAAAGTCGGTATTTTGGAGATCGGCTTTTTGCAAACCGCTTCCGGTATTTTGGAGAACTGTTTTTTGTAAAGCGCTTCTGGTATTTTTATCAGCATTTGTCAAAGCGCTTCCGGTATTTTGGAGATGGGCTTTATGTAAAAAGTGCCTCCGGCTTTTTACATATCGGCAATCTATGAAGCGCCTCCGGCATTTCACAATTCTCATACTTAATCAACCTGAGGAATATATATATGGATTCTTTTGGGAAATGCAGACATCAACTTTATACTTCCCAAATGATTGTTTCTATTTAAGTGCAATGACTGATGGAAATCTTCGTGCAGTAGCAGAACCATTAACAAAGACATGTCAAATAGTCTAAGATATACATTCCTTGGAGATTGAAATCGCATTAATGAAAATTTGGTTTACTATTATTCAAGTACATACAAGATCAAAGAATATCTCATCTGATGTACCATTCTGGACCTCAACCAATAAAGATCAAGATAAGATGTCCAATGAAGAAGGTATAGCCGTTGGACAACAAAATATGTCCGTTGACATCTTGCCTATTTAAGAAGACAGAAGCCAATCTGCTTCAGCACTATGATCTTTCGAACACAAGTTTTTGAACAATGTTTTCACAAATGTTAAAGCTATCAATTCTTTCAAGCTCTAAGTCTCAAAGGCATTCAAGTGTGTTAGAATTTCAAGTTTGTATTACAATACTAGCTATTATGTGTCAGTGGTGAGCATTGTAAGTTGAGAGAAATTGTTTCTATTCAACAGAGCGTGTGTGATAGGAGTTCGAAAATAAATAGTAATTATGTCCTGGTTGTTCGACTGGGTTGTGTACAAGTGTTGTATTCAATCAAATCTTTTAGTGAATATCCTTCTCAAGGTTTAGAAGAAGGGGTGACGTAGGAGCTTTATCTCCGAACATCCATAAACATCATTATGTTGTGTGTTATTTCTTACTCTAATCTCGTTGTGTTGCTTTAAGTCGAAACAAACACTTCCGCACTTGAACTCGGTACAAAAGTTTGTGACGACTTGTGAAGAATAGAAACCATATATTAACCTCTAACAGGGTCATTATCGAATGAAGATTGTGTAAGCGTTCAACTTTGTAAGACCCCCATCTCCATTTTTTATCTCGATCCTAACAAGCTCCATTTTGTTGAGATCTTTTGACTCCCTCATCGCCATCGTCTTGATATCCCACTCCATAGGCAAAGCACACATGACTTTGATTGCAACCTCTTTGTTGTTGTAAGTCTTGCCCAATGTGGAAAGAATGGTGATAATCTTGCTGAATATCCCATAAAATTCAAACATCGTCTCTCCAGGACGCATCTTGATGTTATCAAACTAATGTGTGGAACCCCTGAGTTTGTTCTATTTGGTTTGCTCATTTCCTTCAAAGAGTTGAGTCAACCTCTCCCAAATTTCTTTGGAAGAGTTGCATGATATAATGTAGTTGAACATGTTATCATCCAGAGGTTTGTACAGAATATCCATGGCTAAGTTGTCGAGGTTGTTCTTCCTCTTGTCTTCACTAGTCCACTCAGATCTATCTTTTTCAATCTTTACTAGACCTTCGGTGATGATAAGCCACATGTCATCATCTATGGAAGATAGATGAGCATTGACTCTCTTCTTCCACACGACATAGTTTTTTTTGAGAACATGGGAACTTTGGTTGTGGCAGCCATACACATGATTCAGATTTTGTTGGTGCTTGAGAATAGAAAACGAGGCTCTAATACCACTTATTGGGATTGATGTTAGGAATAGAGACTAGGGTCTGACTATTGTTAACAACTTACAATAAACTCTTCGAAAATAATCTTGTGAGGGATTAATATTTATTTCTATTCTTCAAAAATCCTCCAAAATCTTGAAATAGATTCAAGTGCGGAACTGTTCGTTGGATTTGAAACTTCAGGCAACTGAATGCAAATGCCACAAATATAGAACACAAGGAGTTTTATAGATGTTCGGAGATAAAACTCCTACGTCACTCATTCTTCCACAACCGGAAATATATTCACTAAAGACTTTAAATCAGATACAGCTCACTAATCTAACTAACTCTCTGTTGAACATAATAGTCTCTGTTCAACTTACAACACTGAGGTTTTACACAGAAAATATATAATGCAATTACAATGTCATCACAGCTAGACAGTAAGATATTTTGTGTGTGTTAAGTAGAGTATTTCAGACTTGTAATTTTTTCATACCAGTAGTTCAACTGTTGTCCTTGAGCTTCTATATATAGTTGAAGTACACCAAAAGTCGAATATTCTTTGTGGACACATGGCATGTATCTGTTGGATGGCCTCCTATACACGTGGCATGTATCTCGTAACATCACACTTTCAAATGTTTGTCAAACCGACCTCTAATTCTGCGCCACCATATATTATAGTCAAGAATATATTCTTGAAAATATAATACATATTTTGAGATTCGAACCCTAGTCTTAAACATAAATATGAATACTTAAATCACTAGACCACTTATGATTGTTGAAATAATTTTATTATTTTGTATATGTATATATATTTTTAATTTAATATTTATTACCAATTAGTTAATTAAAAATCTATATATATTCATAAAGAAAATATTATATATATATATATATATATATATGATGAGAGATAAAATGTATGATAAAAATAAAATACATTTATATAAAATTAATAATGAAAAATAATATAATATATAAGAGGTAACAAATAAATATAAAATTATGAAGTTAGGTACATTCATAACAAAAAAGAAATTATATATATATATATAAATATAAAAATTATGAAGGTATGTGTATTTATAATAATAAAAATTATTTATATATTGAAACAATATTAATATAGATAAATTTTTATATAATATATGGTAAGGAAATATATATATATATATATATGGCAATCAAAAATAAAATTTAATTTTGAAAGAGATAATTTATTGACGTGGATTAATATGGTGTTGGTTGATTTTAAGCATTATTTAAATATTTTAAGAATAAATTTTTGAAAATATAAATTTGCTTCTTTTGAAATTTGAACTCTGATATCTTAAATATAAAATATAAACATTTAAACTGCTAGACTTATTATGATTATTTAAATAATTTTATTATTTAATATATATATATATTTTGTATTTAATTTATAAAGAAAATATTATATATATATATATATATATATATATATATATATGATAAAAAATAAAATATATTTATATAAAATTAATGATACAAAATAATATAATATATATTAATATAAATAATTAAAAAAATAATAAAAATAAATAAATTGTTTATATATATATAATAATAAATATAAAAATTATGAATGTATATATAAAAACAATGAGGAGTGATAGAGTAAGGGAATTTGGTGAGGGAATTTGGTGAGAGAATGACGTGTCATCACATTCATTGGTTGAAAAATGTAAAAGTGGGAGGAAAGAGTGAAAAGAGAGAAATTATTTGATTTTTTCAGCGAATAAGATTATGCCACATCATTCCCTCACCAAATTCCCTCACCTAATCATTTCTCAAAAACAATTATTTATATTTTGAATTAATATTATTATAGATAATTTTTAAATGATATATGATAATAATATATATATATATATATATATAATAATAATAATAATATATATATATGGGCAAATTACCTTGGGCGGCCCTCGAACTTTCTCAATCGCTTACTTTTAGTTCTCAAATTAATTTTTCAAACAAATTGTCCCTTCAACTTATATAAGGTCTGGTGACCCTCTTCCGTCAACTTTTTAGTTAAACATAACCGTTTAAGTTTAAAATATTATTTTTTGATATATTATCTTTAATCTTTAATCTAATATTTTATATTTATATATATAATTATTAAAGCGCTTATATATGATATTATATATATACATTATTAAATTTTATATAATTATTAAATCTTTTATATAATAAATAAATAATATATATATTATTTATTTTTATCAATATATATATAATTTATATATATAATCTTTATATATTTTAAAAAATAATTTAAGTGTTAAAAGCATTTGAGTAGTATTATTTTAACATTTAAATTATATTTTAAAATATATATAAATATTATATATAAATTAGTTAAAGATAATATATATATAAATTATATATATATAGATAAAAATAAATAATATATATTATTTATTTATTATATAAAAGATTTAATAATTATATAAAATTTAATAATAATAATATATATATATATATAATATTATATATAAGCGATTTAATAATTATATATATAAATATAAAATATAAGTTTAAAGATAATATATAAAAAAATAATATTTTAAACTTAAACTATGAGGTTTAACTAAAAAGTTTACGGAATGGCCACTAGTGACATTTATAAAAGTTGAAGGGGCGATTTGTTTCCAAAATTAATTAAAAGGCCAAAAGTGAGCGATCGAGAAAGTTCGAGGGCCGCCCAGGTAATTTGCCATATATATTAATGAAAAATAAATTTAATTAAATAAAAAAAAAGTAAGAAAGATGAGAGAGAAAATCCTAATGACGATATATATATATTAGATTAGTATATTGAAAGTTAAATTATAAAGTATTTATCAAGAATTTTTATATTTTTTCTATAATTTAATAATTTTATTAAAAACTTAATTTTTTTTATTATCTAATTCAATGTTAAAGCACATTAACTCAAGATAATGAGTTCATTCTAAAAAAAAACTTTATTAAAGAGTTAAATAAGAGGATGGGTAATTTAGACATTGCAGCATACTTTTATACCCTACTTGATATTGACATACACGTTTAACTCTTGGTAAAGCACATTAACTCAAGATAATGAGTTCGTTCTAAAAAGACTTTATTAAAGAGTTAAATAAGGATGGGTAATTTAGACATTGCAACATACTTTTATACCCTACTTGATATTGATATATACACATTTGACTATTTTAATTTCATGTTGAGTACATAACCGGGACTGTGATGGTGGAGTTGTCTTCTCCATTCACAGGTAAGGATCAAAATGGAAAAGCAAAATTATCAAACGGTCAAACTGATGTTGAAGTTAGTTGAAAATAACATACAATTATATTACATCTCTCTTTCATTATTCAATTACTTGTTCAATACGATGTTATTGTCTCTTAATTGTATCATATATATATATGCATGTTTTTCATATTATCTTTTGTATCATTATCTTCCCATTGACAGCTCATTCTTTGGTCATCCTTATTTTTAAAAATGTTCCTTTCATATACAATATTTATTGTCTTTATAATATATCTATATTGGTCTTAGGAGTTGGTTGGTACTCAAGAATGGAAAAAAGGAATTCCGGAAAATTAATTTGATTCCGGGATACTCAGAAATTACTCTGTATAAATGGAAAGGAATACATTTCATTCCATTGTAATGTATTTTCTCTTCATGATTTCTACTCTCTCACATTCTTTTTCATAATTATAATTATAATATTATATATATTTTTTCTTTTATAATTATATTAGATATTCTTTTATAATTAAAATAATAATAATTTTTTTAATTTATTTATTAGAATAAATTATTTCAATTATTTAAATAATATCGAGAAATTTTAAAAAATAAAATTAATAAAATAAAATAATTTTTTTATAATAATTATAATAACTAATAATAATAAAAAAATTTATATATAATTAATTTATATATTATATATTAATAATAAAATTATAATAAATTAATAAAATATAAAAAAACTTAAAAATAAAACAACAATTTTAAATAAAATAAATATTTAAAAAATATTTAAAAAGTTAAATATGAAATATTTTAATAAAAAATGTTATTAAAATATTATATAATGTTATAGTATATATTATTAAGTAAAATATTATATTTAATTTGATTAATTATTAATGTATAATATTTTAAAGAGTTTAAAATTTATTTATAAAAAAAAAATTAAATCATTTAACTTTTTTTTTATATGTATTTTAATATATATATATAATTAATATAATAAAATAAAATATTAAATATTAATATTTTATTAAATTAGGACACAACTCAATATTTTATATATTTTAAAAATTATAATATAAAAATAAAAATATTTTATATTTTTAATTAAATAAAAAATAATTATAAAAAATAAAAATATTAATCTAATTCAATTACAAAATAATATTAATAATTTCTCTTCAAAAAATCTAAATATTATTCATGGAATAAAAATATCCTTATCAATGAAATTGAAATAATTACTTATAACAATACACTTCTATCTATAATCTAAATACTTATTTTTATTTTGATTCCATATTTGGAATGCCACTTATATTTATTTTTCTTAATATATCTATGTGATTATGAGTAATTTATAACTTTTTAAAAAACTAATGTATAAGTTATTTGAAAATAACCTTCATTATTCCATGACTGGTTCAGTACGATGTTGTTGTCTCTTAATTGTATCAATTATGCATGTTTTTCATATTATCTTGTATATCTTTATCTTCACATTGAAAGCTCATTCTTTTGTCCTTATTTTGAAAATTTTCCTTTCATATACTAATTATATTTATTGTCCTTAATCTATCCATGTTGATATAATGCAAACATTAGTACATTTGGATTTGTAATTTTGGACTTGTTAATATATCATTGCGACTTGTTTGATGTAGATTATTTGAATTATAATTAAATTGTTAATTTACAATAATCTTATTTTGCTTAAAAATTTGTTTTAAAATATTTAGATTAAAGAATCAAAATCTCCTTATTATTTAATGTTTTAAAATATTATAAAAATAAATTATAGATTATAAATTAAAAAAAATAATCACTTATTTAAACAAATTAACTATATTATATAATTTAATTTGTAACTATAATTTGTTTCTATATGTAGGTATTTTGCTTATTATGATTTTATAAATATTAATCTTACATTTAATTTTTTATTAAATAATAATAAAAAATAAATAATATTGTTCTCAACAATTTATTATAATTTTAAATAATTTTCGGTTAACCAAATTGATCATTAAAATTAATTTGGAGTAAATTCTTGATTATATCTACCTTAGTTAGGACCTAGGAACACGGGAAATTTGAGTAAATGACCTAATGAGGTTATTTGATCTGGTGGTAAAATATGATTTTAATTGTTTTCGTGGTTTTTAATTTTATTTTTTTTTGATAAATTTGTCCTTTTCGCAAAACGCGAAGGGGCTTAGCGTTTTGCAAAGTGAATTAGGTTTAATATATATACTCTAATTTTTTCATTTCCTTCATTTTCTTTCTCTCCCTTCTCTTGTTCTCTCTTTCACGGCGGCGGCGACGACGGAGGCTGCGGGGCGGCGGTTCAATTCATACAGATTTACAAGATATTTATTTCAAACCCTAACCTAAATCGATTTATGTTTTTATTTACACGATCTTCATAAACCCTAACCCTAAACCTATTTTGCATGCAGGTCTCCGTTTCTAAGGATTTGAAGGTCGAAGAAGATGTTCATTTCAAACCTTAACCTAATTTGAGTTATGTTCATATTTCCATTTTCTTCATTTCAAACCCTTCGATTTAACCTGTTCTTATTTGGTTCATTTTGATTCATATTTGTTATTTGGTTCATATTTGTTCATATTTATGGGTTCATATTTGTTATTTGGTTCATATTGGTTTATATTTGAGCATTTCGTTAAATGGCATTAATGGGTTTTACAGATAATCTCTGATCATATGAGTTTCCGTTTCAGGGAAGATTCGCTAAGGACTTAACGTTTCGCTAAAGACTTAACGTTTCGCTAAGGGCTTAACGTTTCGCTAAGTAGTACCTCGCGATTCGCTAAGTGTCAAGATTTTTTGTTATTTATAGTTAATCATGAACTTCATTTGACAAGGTATCTACATCACTCATGGTTTTGAAGAGAAGTTGTGTTAGCAAAACAAACCTTATCATTTTACATTAATGGAAACATTTAGATTCTTCAGAAAAGGTCATTTAAGAATCCATCATTGAGGTCCAGATAAGAGAAGATGGTCTGACTTTGATTTTGTAAGTCATTAAGCTAAAGAAATAAATTTCAAACAATTTTCTCTTAGCTGGAGCTCAATGATTGATTTTTCAAAGTCCTTTTCTGAAGAATCTAAATGTTTCTAAGTAAAATTATAAGATTTATTTTGCTAACACAACTTCTCTTCAAAACCATGACTTTTTTGTTAATACCTTGTCAAACGAGATAGATTACCTATGAAATCAATAAAAAATTTGTACTTCACGATTTGCTAAGTACTTCGAGCTCTAGTTAAGAAATGATGGTTTGAATTCAATTTCGATTTCGTTTGTTATTAACCAAATTTATCTTAATGACTAACGAAATCGAATTCAACCATCTTCTCTTACCTGGAGCTCAATAACTTCGCGATTCGCTAAGTACCTCGCGATTCGCTAAGTTCCCCGCGATTCGCTAAGTACCTCGCGATTCGCTAAATACTTCGCGATTCTCTAAGTGCCTAGCGATTCGCTAAGTGCTCACCGACTCGCTAAAGAAGTTGAAGAGGCGCGTACGCACACTCCCTATACCTTATATTTAAAAATAATTCATTTCAAACATTTCATTTCAACCCGCGCGACTCGTCTCTCTCTAATCCCTCTTCACTGAACTGCTCCCTGCCAAGGCCGATCATTTATGCCCGTCTTCTCGGTTCTTTCTTCTTGTTCGTCATTATTAAACAGGTTGGTTTTTTCTTATCCCTGCCAAGGCCGATCATTTTATGGTTTTTGGTTTATGAGTTTTGGTTTTTGCATGTAATGTTTTAGGGTTTTTGCATGTTAAGTTTTAGTGATTTTGCTTGTCTGTTTCTAGTTTTTTGTTTATTAGTTTATGATTTTTTGTTGTCTTATGTTCAGTTTAATGTTCTCAATGGTATCAATATTAGGGTTTTGCTAGGTACCTAGCGATTCGCTAAGTACCTAGTGATTCGCTACGTACCTATCGTTTCGCTAAGTAGCTAGCGATTCGCTAAGTACCTAGCGATTCGTTACGTACCCAGCGATTCGCTAAGTACCCAACGATTCGTTAAGTGCCTAGTGATTCGCTAAGTACCTAGCGATTCGCTAAGTGCCTAGCGATTCGTTCCTTATGAATTTGCGATGTTTTATGTATTTGTTCTTATATTTTTTATGATGGTGATCCTTAAACTAGGGATCATGCCAAGACTAAGTTTCGTTCCCATTTCCAATCTGAAGTTTGATCATCTTACCAACACTATCTTTGAGCTTCAGAATTTTTTTAAGGGACCGAGACATTTCTATCTTGATATTGCACGTCCAGATGCTGATTTCCTTTTTAATGAACCTCGAATGAACCCATATGACCCATAGCACTGGTGAAAAAGAGGTAAAAAACGAGAGTAAAAACTCTTGGTTTTGACCCTATAACTGTCGGTATAGACACATTACCAAAAGTTTTGGTAACACTCGCCATCCCTCGGTATTGACTCTTTCGTTAAAAACAATTGGGCGTTTACCGAGAGATATCGTAGAGTTTTTGGTTTAGATACCCTAGAGTAAAACTGAAAGTTAATTGAAAAACTTTCGGTTTTTCAACACAGAGAAAAACCGAAAGTTTTACAAATAACTCTCGGCTTTACTCCAAAGGGAAAAACCGAAGGTTTCCAATTAACTCTCGGTTTTCTTCAAATGGAAAACCGAGAGTTAATTAGAAAACTTTCGGTTTTTCCCTTATGAGTAAAACCGAAAGTTTTCTAATTAACTCTCGGTTTTCTTCAATTGTAAAACCGAAAGTTAATTAGAAAACTTTTGGTTATACTCCTACGGGAAAAACCGAAAGTTTTTCAATTAACTCTCGGTTTCTTCAAATGGAAAAACCGAGAGTTAATTAGAAAACTTTTTGTTTTTCCCATAGGAGTATAACCGAAAGTTTTCTAATTAACTCTCGGTTTTCTTCAAATGGAAAAACCCAAAGTTTTCATAAAACTCTCGGTTTTTCCATTTAAAGAAAAACCGAAAGATTTCTTTATTACTTTCAGTTTTTTCCTATAAAATTTTAAAAATATGCTAATTATTTTTCTCGCAACCAAAACCTGTTCAGCCAAACCAATATATCAACAATAAAAGAATGACACATACATTAAATGATCATTATCATTACAAAATTTGCAACCAAATCATCCGAACAATCTGTTATAAATTCAAATTGAAACAACTACTAATTAAAACATGTTTTTAATTGAAACAACCATCAAAACGTACTAGAATTAGCTTGTAGGGGGAGGAGGTCGTGGTTGTTGTTGCCTCATAAACAATTCGATTCTCTACATTCTTGCATTCATTTCTAACTTTTCTCTCCATTCTTGCATTTGTTTCTTCTTTTTCCGCTTTCATTTCTTGAATTGTACGCATTCTTTCATCGTCCTTCTTCTCTAGTTCCTCTAGCTTGAGCTTCATTCTTTGATTCTCTTCAAACAATCGCTCATTGTTTCGTTGTGAACTGTTTCCACTTCGACGATCATCACGAAAGTTTGTGGGCTGGACACTTGATCCCATTCCGAACACTACCCCGTGTTTTTGTTGTCCGAACACCCTCCCTGTCAATTCAAAATTAGATATTCCAGGTTCGTTAATAAGAACCTCCTCCATCTCAACCTGCACAATTGAAATAAAGTATCATTTCTATAATAAAAACTAGGCATATTCAATTCACTTACAATTTTCTCTTGCACGTGTTCGTCCGGGACGGGTGTTGGGTTTTCTTTTGTCGGTTTTGGGGTGCGGGTCCTCTTGAATACTTCAATGACAGACGGTGCCTGTTCCATTTCAGTCGCCTGTTGAAATAAATGATTTATATAATTAATAACAATCTTTAGATTAACTTATTACAAATAATGTACTTACCAACTCTTCTTCAATTTATGCAAACGGTCTACTTCCCGTATGATGTGGGAATTTCAGCTTCTTCCTGTTAATCATATTTGTACGACTGTTTTGTTGTATTTGAAATAAAAATAAAGTTAGATTAATTAATATCAACTTTTATTTGAATTATGAAACCGTACCTTAAATTTTTCCGTGAAGAAATGTTTGCGACACACAAACTCCCAATCATCTCGATCGTAGTCTGGTGGAGGATTAGTCAGTACCGCCGCCTCGTCTCCTTTTTGAACACGGATATATGACTTGTTCAAATTTGACCGCCATCTATCCCATATCTGCTTGGCGTGTCCCAATCCGGTCTTTCGAAATGAATCAATAGAACCATTAGTAGCTTCGAATCGATCCTGAAAAAAATAACATTTAAATGTTAAAAATAATTATTTAATGAATAATTTATAATTAAGTAATAATTATTACCTTGATAGTAGTCCAAAGTGAATCCAATTGGTCCGCACTTAATGCCTTCCACTTTAAAAGACGGTTTGAGACGGCTGCGGGGTCCTGGACAATCGACCCCATATGTCTAGACCACCGTGTTCTTCCCACGTCAGCACCGCCTGGCCTCCCATCTCTCTCTTTAAATGTAAGAGGAATCCTTGTCCCCACTACCCTCTTAGACAGCGCGATATTCTTGTTCTTCCCCCGTTTCTTGCGGGCAGAAGATTCTTCAAAATTATCAAATTCATAATTAGATATGTGAATCAATTGAAACAATAACTAATTTGTAAACGAGTTACTTGTCGATGATGGGTCGGGAGTGGAACCGTGCTCCACCTCATCATCCTCCTCGTTAGGCTCTTCGAGACCCTCGTCTTCAGCCTCATCGTCATCCACCATATCAGCAAACATGCTCTCTATAAACTCTTCGGCCTATGTAGCCTCAACATCCTCGTTTGTTGGGGGAGCAGTAGCTATCGGGACCACAACAATAGGTGGTTCGTCTCTAGAAGACGATCCTCGGAGCCTTAAGTTCTCTAATTGGGCAAGTAAGTTCTGGTATGGCTTTAACAATTTGCTGGGTGTTTTCCTCATACTCTTCCAAGTTTCTTTACGACCTTCATACATTTTTAATGCATACCATTAATAAATGAGCGAATAATTGAAATGAAGTAGTAATAAGAACGAATATAAAGTAAAAACATAAATCTAATTAATTAATTAATCTGAACTATATGTTTGTAAACCGTGGTTTTATTTTTGTCACAATCTTCCAACCGGGTCGGGCTGACATATCAGGGGCGTAAAATACTTGTTTCGCTTGACTCGCCAATATATACGGGTCTTGACTTTGGGTTTTCAAAATTCGGTTTACATTTACACTTACGAAGCCATATTTATCCACTTTCACTCTTAGTTCCCCCGATTGTGTATCAAACCACTTACACTTGAATAAAACAACTCGTTTGTGAGAAAAATATTGTACTTCGATTATATCCGTTAAAACTCCGTAGTATGACATAGTTTCAGACCCGTTGTACCCTCAACAACCACCCCACTATTTTGAGTGGTCAAACCTTCGTCGTTTTTTTCTGTACAGAATTTGTATCCGTTTACTTTACACCAAACATACATAGACGAGTACATACTTAGACCTTCTCCTAAGATCTTGATGTCTCTTCATATGTCGTTAAATTCTACTAAATGGGCGACCTATATATATACCCGAAATGAAGTTGTTAAAATAAATAAAAAGAGTTAGGATATATGGTTTATAATTTACTCACTCGATGCTTGAAATAGGCGCCAAATGTTTCTCCACTGGAATCGTTGTTATTGCAATACTGCATATAATCTCTGCAAATACATCGAATATTAAATAGCATACTCTTTAATGCTAATTAGTAACAGCAACATAGAATCTTACATGTAAAAAGGTTCTGCTTCGGGGCAATTTTTTAAAATGTAAGAATGAGCTGTCACTCGATCGATATAATCCAAGTGGTATATTTTTTCGTTAGATATGTCTTCCAACGATGCAAATATTGAAATGCCCAAGATTTTAGGTCGTGCATTTTCTTGCTCTTCTTCCTCCATATACCTGGCACATAAACTAATACTCTCATTAACAAGATAGCTCTCGCTTATAGAGGCTTTGGGGTGGTTATTATTCCGCAAATATCTTTTCATTGTACCCATGTAATGTTCAAACGGATACATCCATCGATACTGAACAGGTCCTCCAAGCAAAACATCAAATGACAAGTGAACCGGGAGATGCATCATGATGTCGAAGATTGACGGCGGAAAAATCATTTCAAATTTGCAAAGTGTCAATATAATATTCATGTACAATATTTCGAGGTCCTCTTGAATCAACTCTTTGAAGCACAACAACCGAAAGAAACGAAACAAATTTACTAACGCGTCATACACATTATCTGGAAGTAATCCACGAGTTTTTAAAGGAATAAGATATTCTAATAAAATATGACAATCATGACTCTTCAATCTCGAAATCTTTTTCTCTTCCAAATTTACACAACCGCCGATATTTGAGCAAAAACCATTAGGCAACTTGAGATCTTTCAAGAAGTTACGAAGACGTTTTTATTTTCGGATGTCAAAGTGAAATGCGCTTCTGGATAATGAACAACTCCTTCATCATTTATAGGATGTAACCATGATTTTATGCCTAAGAGTTGTAAATCTTTACGGGCTTTAGGACCATCCTTAGTTTTCTCTTTCACATTCATTAATTTTCCCAACACGCTATCAAAAATAATTTTCTCGATTATGTCTCAATAATAGTGATTTCCAATAAGCCAAACGGAAGAAAATGCTAAGTTTGTTCCAATTGTCTCCCCGCGTTTCATGATATATCTTGGTTTTTTTCTTAGATACGTACTAAGAATTATGTCTTCTAGGTCTCGTGCTTGCTCGTAACTTTCTTGCCCCGTTAACAATCTAGGGGCTCTCTATAATCAGTTCGACCATCAAACGACTCTTTATTCCTTCTGTATTTGTGCTTTGGTGGAAGGAAGCGTCTATGACCCATGTAACATTTTTTGGAACCATGAACCAATCGAAGAGATACCGTGTCATTGTTACAACAAGGACAGGCGAATTTACCTTTCGTACTCCAGCCTGATAAATTCGCGTAGGCGGGAAATTCGTTAATGGTCCACAACAACTCCGCTCGCATGTTAAAGTATTGTGAGGTGTGTGCATCAAACGTTTTAACACCAGTTTGCCACAGTTCAAGAAACTCTTCGATCAATGGCTGGAGAAATATGTCAATTGCATCTCCCGGACTCTTTGGACCCGGAATTAACATAGATAAAATAAAATTTCTAGAATCCATGCAAGTAGTGGGTGACACATTATAAGGAACTAGAATAACCGGCCAAACACTGTATGATTTTTTCCCATTTGCAAATGGTTGAAACCCATCGCTTGATAAACCCAATCTTACGTTTCGAGATTCCGACGCAAAATCTTTATAATTTTCATCAAACGTTTTCCAAGTTAAGGAATCAGCGGGATGTCTTAACGTATCACTATCAACTCTTCCTTCTTTATGCCACCTCATCATTGGAGCCGTTTTTGAGGACATGTATAGTCTTTGCAGTCTTAGTATTAAAGTTAAATATCTCAACACCTTTTTTGGAATGAATTTCCCATTTTACTTCTCTCGAACTGCCCCACTTGTTTGGTCGACTTTCCATCTTGAAAGACCGCAAACTCTACAAGAATCTTTATTTTTGTTGTGCTTCCAAAATAGCATACAGTTGTTCTTACATGCGTCTATCTTGTCATATTTAAGCCTGATATCAGTAATGAATTTTTTACTTTCGTAGTATGAGTTTGGCAATTGAGTGTCAATCGATAATATGTAGTTTGTAAGCAGACGCAGAAACATATCGAACGAAGAATTTGTCCATTGACATACATTTTTTATGTGAAGTAGTTCCAGTAGTGCTGATGATTTCGTTATTCGAGCACCTTCATACAATGGCCGTTTGCAATCATCAAGCAATTTATAAAATCTATGCGCATCTTCGACTGGTTCATCGTTGTTCGGGACATCATTAACATTGGGGAACATATCGTTTATAAATTCGTGCATATAACGTTCTTCATTGACTTCTTCATTAACTGTATTATTCATCTCCGGTCTCACATCGTTGAATTCCGGCACGACATCCTCCGACTGATCATCGTCATCATCATCATCATCATCGAAGTCATCGGCATCTTCATCGACATCGTCATTAACCACTTGAGTAGTACGTCTCTTTTCTCCATTAAATACCAATACTCATAATGAACATTTATTCTGTAAATGATGAGGTGAGTCTTCACTTCGTCTATTTCCCTAAACGGCGTGTTCAAGCATTTCACGCAAGGACAATTCACGGTTTGTTGGGATGTACTCCTAACAGCATACTCAAGGAATTTGTCAACACCTTTCTCGTAATTTGGATGATCTCGACGTAAGGTCATCCATCTTTTATCGGGTACTTCCATATTTCTAATAAAATGGAAAACAACCCGCATTATTATTTACTTAAATTTGTCTAAATTAATTAGGCTTACATAATGCTAACATAATTTCTACCTAATCTATCATTATCCAACTAAAATTCAATTTAATCTAACATTATCCAACCAAAATTCAATTTAATCTAACATTATCCAACCAAAATTCCACATAAACGAACAATAATAAAACCTAACATAAATCTAACTTAAATCTAACATACATATAATCTAACATTATTTCATTCATACACATTTCAAAGCAATAAATTCTAATCCAACATAATTTTATTCATACACAATTCATTCCATATAACAATTCTAACCTACAATCAAATCTAATTCAAACCCAATCTAATTCAACATTATTTCATTCATACTCATTTCAAACCTAATCTAACATAATCTAACATAAATCAAACCTAATACCTAATTTAACATAAATCAAATCAAACATAAATCAAATTTAAATCTAACATGAAAATCTAATATAAATCTAACATTAAACTAACATAACCATATAATAAATCAACAAGAACTAACCTTGCACAAAAAGAGCGACGAAGAAGAGCAGCGGATGTAAATCGACGGGCGGGCAGCGGGCGGCTGAAATTCCTAATCCAAACCTAATAACAATAAATCAAACCAAAATCAACCCAAAACCCTTAATTAAACAAAATCTAACATAAATCTAACATAAATCTAACCTAAATCAAACCAAGCACAATCAAACCAAAACCAAACCCTTAATTAAACAAAATATAACCTAAATCAAACCAAAATCAATTCCAAAATCAAATCCAATAACACAATCCAATACAATTTCTAAACTTTTTTAAAAATAATATAAACCTAATCTAACAATAATTCAACATAATTAATCCAAAAACAAAATCCAAAACCAATTCCAAAAATAAAATCCAAAACCAATTCTAAAAACCTAATCCAATAACATAATCCAATACATAATATAGACAAATCTAACAATAATATAAACCTAATCTAACAATAATCCAACATAATTAATCCAAAAACAAAATCTAACAACCAATTCCAAAAACCTAACACAAAAACATAATCCTAAAACCTAATCCAAAATTTAATCCAAAAACAAATTGAAAACCTAATATAACCTAATATAACATTTAATCAAACAAGAATCTAACAATAATATGGAAAAACAATAAACTAACCTTATCTTCAAGCGGCAGGCGGCGGCGACTGGCGGTAGGGCAGCAGGGAGGCGTCGCGCCTTTCTTCAATGGGCAGCATCTTCGGAAGGCGGAAGGGCGTCTTCAATGGCTGGCGTCTTCGTCTTCTTCGTCGTCTTCAATCGGAAGGGCGGCGTCTTTGGAAGAAAGGGGGCGGTGGCTGAAGGTGGAGAAGACTAGCGGCGTTGAAGGGTTGAAGGCGTCGATCGGCCGCGTCTTCTATCGGGCGGCGTCGATCTGGGATTAAAGGCAGCGCGAAAGCGAAAGAGAGCAGAAGATGAATCGGGGAAGAATAAAACGAGGAAGAAGAAAAGGGGAAAGAAAGGGATATATTTTTTTTAATAAGTTAATTACCAAAAGTTTTAGTAAAATTTTCGGTTTTTACATTGATCAAAACCGAGTTTTATTTAAACTCTCAGTTTTTGATGAATATAAAAACCGAAGGTTTTATTAAAACTCTCGGTTTTTATCAATGTGAAGACCGAAAGTTTTATTAAAACTTTCGGTTCATATTTCCGAGAGAAGTGAAATAAACTCTCGGTTTTGATAATTATTTCCGAAAGTTATATAATTAACTTTCGATTTTACAACTTGACAAAATTTTAAATTAATTGGTTTATCACTTTCTAATAACCTTGAATAACATTAATTTAACACATTTGATATCCTTAAAACATTTCATAATCCATATGATTAAACATTACACAAATACATAGGATAATCAAACATAAACATTCATATACACTTTTCTATATAATCAAACACAATCATAAACATTTTAACATTAAACACATTATTAATTTTTAAAATACAACCCACACTTTATTATATTAGTTAGGAATCTATATTGGAAGGTAAAAAATACTTGAATTTAAAAAATTGAGAAGTGGTAATTCCGAGAGTTATATCATTAACTTTCGGAAATAGCTATCAAAACCGAAAGTTTTTCATAAAATTCTCGGTCTTGACCTTAACCAGTATGTTTATGGGGAAGGGTAAAACCGAAAGTTATATAATTAACTTTCGGTTTTGATAGCTATTTCCGAAAGTTAATTATATAACTTTTGGAATTATCACTTGACAAATTGTTAAATTCTTTGGTTTCTCACCTTCTAATGACCTTGAACAACATTAATTTAACACATTTGATATCCTTAAAATATTGCACAATCCATATGATCAAACATTACACACATTCATAAGATAATCAAACATAAACATTCAAATACACTTCTCTATAATAATCAAACACAATCATAAACATTTTAACATTAAAGACAATAATAATTTTTAAAATACAACACACAATTTATTATATTAGTTAGGAGTTTAGATTAGTTGGTTAAAAACAAAATAATTTAACAAATTATGAAGTGGTAAAACCGAAAGTTATACCATTTTCGGTTTTGATGTGTATTTGCGAAAGTTTTGATAAAACCTCTCGGTCCTGACCTTAAACATAATGTTTTTGGAAAGGGTCAAAACCGAAGGTTCATTTGAAAACCTTCGGTTTTTACCCTTACCCATACTTAGAATTTTTTCCGTTTTTTTTAAAAAAGGGTCAAAACCGAAGGTTCATTTGAAAACCTTCGGTTTTTACCCTTACCCATACTTATAATTATTTTCAATTTTTTTAAACAAGGGTCAAAACCGAAGGTTCATTTGAAAACCTTCGGTTTTGACCCTTACCCAAACTTAGAATTTTTTCCGAATTTTTTAAACAAGGGTCAAAACCGAAGGTTTTCAAATAAACCTTCAGTTTTTACCCTTAGCCATACTTAGGATTTTTACTGATTTTTTTAAACAAGGTGATAGGATCGGCTTTATCGATAGAGACTGGGGTCTGGCTAAGGATGAAGGCTTATGAAAAACGGTTTGAAAGAAATCCTGTTAGGGATTTAATTCGCTTTCTATTCTACGCAAACTTGTGTAAACACTTGAAACGAATTCAAGGCGGAATTGTTTACTTGGGTTTGAAGCATAAGAAGAAATATGAAAAGATGACAGAAATGAAGAACACAACAGTTTGTTTATGGATGTTCGGAGAAACTCTCCTACGTCACCCCTTCTTCCAACCACCGGAAGGATTCACTATAATATGATTAAAATCAAATACAGTTTACACACACACTTAGCTCACTATTGAACAGAACACTTTATGTTCAATTATAAGATGAAGAATATCACTCAGCTAAAGGTGTTTTGATTCTAGCTCTCTCTCTCGATTCACACACAGTATAATCAAAAAGAAGCTTCACAGAATAAGTTTAGTAAGCAAGATGATTGAGTAGTTTCTCTATCTGCAAAATCAGATTGCTTGTTCGTTGTGTAAGGCAAAAGTTCAAGGTACTTCGTCCGTGTCCTTAAGATTGGTTAAATACAGAGCAGGAGCTAACGGTCGAATCTTCAAAAATGATATGTGACACTCTTCCATTGGAAAGCCTCCATTGTACACAGCAGGTTCTGAGCACAAGGTTCGTGGCCGTACATCACTGGTAGTGGGCCGAATATTCCATCAGGAATGTACCTGCAAAACAAGTAATGTGAGGAAAATTCTCTTACGTGGCATTCCTTGATTGGATGCATATTGCTGTTGTACTAATCTTCACTAGAAAGTGGAGCAGAAGTAGGTTACAGCTATAGCACGTGGGTAGGAGAAATGCTAGATTCAAGCATACTGCTTAAATTGAGCATTGGACGTATTTCAATTAGACGGATTGTGAAAATCAGTCTAATGAAATAAGTTATCTCCTTCTAATAGAAAAACATCTAATAGACCGCCTGGTCTAATAGAATTAGACTCGCGTCTAATTACAATAACCATTAGACTGGTACGTCTAACTCCACTGAGTTAGACTACACGTCTAATTCCGGTTTTACTTCAGACTTGTCTGAAGGAGTTAGACTATGATCTAACTTTCATTAATTAGACCACATGTCTAATTATTCAATAAACATTAGACCGGCACGTCTAACTCCACTGAGTTAGATTGCACGTCTAATTCTGGTTCTACCTCAGACTTGTCTGAAGGAGTTAGACTCACGTCTAACTTTTATTAATTAGACCACACGTCTAATTATTCAATAACTATTAGACCGGCATATCTAACTCCACTGAGTTAGACTGCACGTCTAATTTCGGTTCTACTTCAGACTTGTCTGAAGGAGTTACACTCACGTCTAACTTTCATTAATTAGACCACACGTCTAATTATTCAATAACCATTAGACCGGCACGTCTAACTCCACTTAGTTAGATTGCACGTCTAATTCCGGTTCTACCTCAGACTTGTCTAAAGGAGTTAGACTCACGTCTAACTTTCATTAATTAGACCACACGTCTAATTATTCAATAACTATTAGACCGGCACGTCTAACTCCACTATGTTAGACTGCACGTCTAATTCCGGTTCTACCTCAGACTTGTCTGAAGGAGTTAGACTCACGTCTAACTTTCATTAATTAGACCACACGTCTAATTCCGCATCAGTTAGACTGCCTGTCTAATTACAAATATATTAGACTACACGTCTAACTCCGATGAGTTAGACTGTACGTCTAATTCCGAATATATTAGACTTACGTCTAACTTCGTGTATTCATTAGACTTGCGTCTAATTCTTTACATCTATTAGACTACACGTCTAACTCTGATGAGTTAGACTGTACGTCTAATTTTATTAGACTCACGTCTAATTTCGTGTATTCATTAGACCATCCGTCTAATTCTCTACACGTCTATTAGACTACACGTCTAACTCCGATAAGTTAGACTGTACGTCTAATTCTATTAGACTCGCGTCTAATTCTATTAGACTCGCGTCTAATTCTATTAGACTCACGTCTAATTCTATTAGACTCACGTCTAATTCAATGTAAATGAAAATCAAAATTGGTCTAATGACCCTCATTAGATCCAAGTCTTATAATATATTGTGTCAATACACCTGTATCAAAACACATAAGTTATTTCATCATCAAAATATCAGTGGTTAAATTATTTCAACACTTAGTCAAAATAATTTGACCCAAAAATTTCCCCCTTTTTGATGAAGAAATTACAGACATGCATACCTATATCAAAACATGCATTCATCATACAATCAAACAAAAGGCATGCAAGTAAATCATTCAAAAACATCCAAATTAATCACATGTGAGTGTTTTCAGAAGAAACACTCAAAACATTGTTCAATGTAATCAAGATAAGTTTACTAAAAATATCATGAAAACATTCAAAATAACTTCAAAAAGACATTTAATCACTAGTCTTCTTCTTCTTCCTGGTCATGACTTCTGGAAAGGATAAACTTCAACCTAAGAGATCTCTAAGACTACAGTTAGAGGGGAGTTGGAGTCTTCACTTTTCCTTTTCATAGACTTAAGCGTTTCCACCCTTTGAATATAATCTACCACTTTCTGGTAGTTCAGGATCTTATAAGGAAGGGAAAAGCTCTTACTGGGTTCGTTCAGACGAGAACAAAGAAAATAGCTGAGAGGACCGCCAAAGCCGAAAATCTTCTTCCTAGCGACAACCATTCTGACAAGATTCCCGAAGAGGAAGCTTGTCCAGTTCACCGGAACACCTCTGGTGATATCCACCATTATCTGAAAGACCTTCGTACAATACTTGTACGAGGTTTCTTTAGACTAAAGGGATTTAGATATGATATCGCTTAAGAGAGCATATTCAACCTTCAGGAGGTTTTTCTTTCCATGAATATCTACTTCAGGAGAATCGGAAAAGACTTTCACCATCGTAATCATTAGATTAGGAGGAGTGGTTGAGAAATCATCAATACCTTCTTTTGAGAGATGGAAAAATGCACCAAAAGATTCTTCTGTGATCCAGACCATCTGACCCATTACGGCTCCAGCAATAACACTATCTTGATAGAAGCTAGCGGTTTCGAAGAATTCGTTGACTAGCTGTTCATGATAGGTTTCATGAGGGGTGAGGAATATTCTCAGCCCAGAAGCTTTTAATGATTCGAACATCCTATGCATGCCTGGAGATTGAAGAGTGGATATGGATTGAAAGTCCACTTGAATCGATTTTGGTCGAAAGGGCAGCATTTTGATTTGATGAACAAGGGGTTTGAACGATTCGACTTCTAAAGAGAGAAAGAGACATTGATTTCAAGGATCTTCTATTTCTTAGAGTGAATGATCCTATCAATATCATGGTTTTAATCATGTAGAAGAAAACTAATGATTGCTACTACCGTCAAGAATTTCAAAAGACAATTCCCAATAAACACATCATTTAATGTTAGCATGAAACAGAACGTTTAATACTAAGTGTATAAGAAAAAGTTGTCAGAAATATTAGTCATTCCTTGTATATTGAGAGACACGTGTCTACAATTCTTTTGAGGAATGACTGATTTATTTTTCGGCGGGAAAGAAGACTTAAACAGAAATCATTAAAACAAAGCTGTCCGAAAAGCCAGAAGATGAAGAGTCTAATTACACCAGTAGTTAGACGTTTTATTTTCCCTTTTAACATTTTCAACTTCTTTTTGAAAATCAGTCTATTAGACGTGTACGTCTAATTATGCAATAACAGCACGTGAGACACGCGTGTCTGGTTAGACGTGATCATCCTCTTGCTCATGATGTAAAAACGTCTAATCGTCTATTAGACGTATCCGTCTAACCATGTAGGTTAAAATAACCAAGACGATGATTTCAGATGAAGATGAAACTTCTAAAGTAGACGAGTGTCTAAGTAGTTGTGTTTCTTAAAACTCTGAATCCTTAGGATAAATTAAGACCTCCTTCTTTCATATCTGTTCAGTTGCATTTTGAACAATACGTTCCCCCTCAATTTATGCACATAATTTTGTCAATCAAGATCAACAAGACCTAGCATGTTTCTAAAATGAGAAAACTTAGCTTCCGGTAGAGGTTTCGTGAAAATGTCCGCAGTTTGTTGATCTGTAGGAACATGTTCAAGACGAATTTGCTTCTGATTGACGTGTTCTCGGATGAAATGATGTCTGATTTCAATGTGCTTTGTCCGAGAGTGCAGAACTGGGTTGTAGGATATTGCGATAGTACTTGTATTATCGTAGAAAATTGGAGATTCATCAGCCTCAATTCCATAGTCTCTGAGCTGTTGTTGAATCCACAAAACTTGAGAACAACAACTACCAGCTGCAAGATACTCTGCTTCTGCTGTAGACGTTGCGACTGATGTCTGCTTCTTGCTGAACCATGTGATTCGACGATCTCCAAGGAACAGGCAAGTTCCACTTGTGCTTTTTCTATCAATTTTGCATCCTGCATAATCCTTCGGATACCTCAGTCCCACATTTTGAGTTTCCTTCAAGTATTTAAGAATACGTTTAGCAGCAGTAAAATGAGAGAGTTTAGGATCAGCCTGAAATCTGCCACAAACACCAACAGCAAATTGAATGTCTAGCCTGCTAGCAGTTACATATAGCAAAGAACCGATGAGTCCTCTATATGCTGTTACATCGACACTTTGGCCACCTTCATCTTTGTCCAATTTAACTGAAGAACTCATTGGAGTAGCTGCAGCAGAACAGTTCTCCAGACCAAACTTCTTTAACAATTCTTTGGTGTATTTGGCCTGGTTGATGAGAGTTCCGTTTTCTAGCTGACGGATCTGAAGCCCAAGGAAGAATGTAAGTTCTCCCATCATGCTCATTTCAAACCTATCATGCATCAGCTTGGCAAATTTCTCACACAGTTTGTGGTTAGTTGACCCAAAAATAATATCATCAACATATATTTGAACAAGTAATATGTGAGAATCTTTAGTAAATCTAAACAAGGTTTTATTCACTATTCCAACAAGAAAATCATGATCAAACAAGAAATTGGTTAAAGTGTCATACCAAGCTCTAAGAGCTTGTTTTAGACCATACAATACTTTGGTAAGCCTATAAACATGATTTGGAAAAACATGATCTACGAAACCAGGGGGTTTCTCAACATATACTTCTTCACTTAATTTTCCATTTAAAAATGCGCTTTTCACATCCATTTGAAAGACTTTAAAGTTCTTAAATGATGCATATGCTAGAAAGATTCTGATTGCCTCTAGTCTTGCAACCGGTGAAAAAGACTCATCAAAATCAATACCTTCCTCTTGTCTGTATCCTTGAGCAACTAAACGAGCTTTGTTTCTAATGACTAAGCCATCTTCACTAAGCTTGTTTCTAAATACCCATCTTGTTCCTATGACTGACTTGTAAGTTGGTCTAGGAGTAAGATACCACACTTTATTTCTATCAAATTGATTTAACTCCTCTTGCATAGCATTGATCCAATTTGGATCAACTATAGCTTCACCAATCTTCTTTAGTTCAATTTGAGAAATAAATGCAGAATTGGCCATTTCATCCATCAGTTGATGTCTTGTCCTTCGAGGAGGAAAAGGATTTCCCATTATCAATTCTGGTGGATGATTTCTATTCCATCTGAAGTTGGAACCAAGGGGATTGGTCATCTGAATCGGTGACACCGCGACATCCAAACTCTCAACTTCTTGTTGAACAGGAGTTTGTACATCTGGTTGAGCTTCAACCGGATTAGCCACAGGATCAGATAGAGCCATCCGCTTGTCCAAGGTTTCTTTTTCTTCACTTACAGACTCAAGACTGGCCGCTTGCAGTCTGTCAGCAAGATCAATGGGTTCATTGGATTTGCTCTCAACAGGCTCATCAAAAACTACATGAAGGGATTCTTCAACAGACTGTGTTCTTTTGTTGTATACTCTGTAAGCCTTGCTTACTGATGAGTTTCCCAATATGAATCCCTCATCTACTTTAGCATCAAAAGCAGTCAAATAAAACTTTCCATTGTTATGGATAAAACATTTACACCCAAATATCTCTGATGATACAGTTCATTGGGAGTTTTATCAAAACGTTTGTTAATTATTGACCGATTTTGTGTATAGCAAGCAGTACTAATGGCTTCCTCCCAGAACCTCTGAGGAACATCTGATTCAGCAAGCATAGACCTCGCTTCTTCCTTTAGAGTTCTCACTCTTCTCTCAGCAATGCCGTTTTGCTGTGGAGTTCTGGACTAGACAACTCGTGCCTAATTCTAGTCTCCTCAAGATAAGATGATAGGTATCTGTTAGTGAATTCAGTTCCTTGATCACTTTTGATGCATGAGATATTTAAAGATTTGTGATTCTGAATCCCTTTAAATATCCTAATCAAGTTTTCAACAGTTTTATCTTTTGATGGTAAAAATGCAACCCGTGTAAAACGTGAAAAGTCATCGATAATAATTAAGGCAAATCTCATTCCTCCTATACTCTTTACAAGAATTGGACCAAAAAGATCCATATGTAAGAGTTCTAGGATACGGCTGGATTGTGATTTCCCTTTGCTTTTGAACGATGATCTGCCCTGTTTGCCTAACTGGAAAGTTGTGCATATGTTGTCCTTTGAAAACAGAAGATTGGGTAAACCAATAACTAAATTGTTTGAACAAATATTGTTGATGGTTTTAAAATTCAAATTGTTCAACATTTTATGCCATAACCATTTATGGTCATTCTTGGCAATCATGCACATAGGATCGGATGACTCTTTTTGCCAATTCATTTTATATGAGTTTCCTACTCTACTTCCAGTTAATAAAATGTTTCCATCTTGATCTTTAACTAAACATGCATGAGTTTGAAAGTGTACTAACAAACCATTATCACATAGTTGACTAATACTGATTAAGTTATAACATAAGTTGTCAACCAGCAGCACGTCATTAATAGTTAGGTTATCATGGATAATCTTACCCTTACCCATGGTCTTACCCTTCTTGTTGTCACCAAAAGTGATCTTAGGTCCAGAGCAATCTGATATATCAGTGAGAAACTATCTGTTTCCTGTCATATGCCTTGAACATCCGCTATCAAGATACCAAACAGATTCCTCCAGTCCTTCATTTATTTGTACCTACATAAATAGATATTTACAATCTTTTGGTACCCACATTCAATTGGGTCCTCGGTCAATCAGTCCCTTAGAATCCATATTTGAGTTATTCTAATAGACTTCACATTTTGAGTTGTAATTAATGCGTATGTTTTTGACTTAGCAGACGACTTTCTGCTAGCCACTGATCCTTTAATTTTTGAAGAAGATTTTCTTTTAAAACTCCTTGACTTAGAGTCAGGTTATAAATTACCATATTTATTAGTCTTTTCTAGATTATTCTTAAGCCAGCTAACAGTTGGTGGAACATAAACTATTTCATTTTTGAAAGCAAGTTCTTCATGAATAGGATCAGATTCAATGTCAGTCATACTCCCTTTGACAAAGTTTATAGTCTTAAACTTATCAGTTGGAGAGGTTGACTTTTTGCATGACAAATTAGGGTCATTGCTGTTATATCCCAAGCCAGATCTAGATCTAGCAGGTTTCAACATGCTGATCTGATATTTGACAGCATCTCCTGATCTTGTCCATGCACTGACAATTTAGTTTAGTCTCATGTTTTCGGATAAAAGAGTTTGAATCTGTTCTTTGAGCATCTCATTCTCAGATGAGATCTCCGTTAAGTTTTCATCAAAAACTGTTGGTTCAGATTCTTGGTTTGGAGAAAGAACAGTTGATTCATATTTAACTTTCATTTCATAAAAAGAGTCAGCTAACTTTTTGTACTCAATAGTCATTTCATTGAGTGCATTAGTTAACTCCTCGTTTGTAAATTCTGGTGCAGAGATATCATTTACCTTATATTGGTCATCTGCCATCAGACATGTTACAGCTTCATTCTCTTTTTCAGCGGGAGACTCCTCCGAATCATTGTCGGCCCATCTAGACTTGTTCTGGCTGCAAATGAATGCTTCCTAGTTCTTCTTAGCTTGAGAATTCACACCGTGGATCTGGTTGAGCTTATCCCATATTTCTTTTGTAGTGGAACAGGACTTGATCTCACAGAACATATTCATGTTGAGTGACTGGAACAGAATGTTCTTAGCAACATTATCCAGATTGTTGGTCACCTTTTCTTCAGTAGTCCACTCACTTCTTGGCTTTGAAAACTTTATGGGGCCATCGGTGATAACACTCCACATATCATAGTCAATAGCAGCCAAGTGAGCTTGCATCCTTATCATCCACAAATCGTAGTTATCCTTTGACACTTGAAACGGATTCAAGGCAGAATTGTTTACTTGGGTTTGAAGCACAAGATGAAATATGAAAAGATGACAGAAATGAAGAACACAATAGTTTGTTTATGGATGTTTGGAGAAACTCTCCTACGTCACCCCTTCTTCCAACCACCGGAAGGATTCACTATAATATGATTAGAATCAAATACAGTTTACACACACTTAGCTCACTAATGAACAGAACACTTTCTGTTCAATTACAAGATGAAGAATATCACTAAGCTAAAGGTGTTTTAATTCAAGCACTCTCTCTCGATTCACACACAGTACAATCAGAAAGAATCTTCACAGAATAAGTTCAGTAAGCAAGATGATTGAGTAGTTTCTCTATCTGCAAAATCAGATTGCTTGTTCGTTGTGTAAGGCAAAAGTTCAAGGTACTTCGTTCGTTGTCCTTAAGATTGGTTAAATATAGAGCAGGAGCAACGGTCGAATCTTCAAGAATGATACGTGGCACTCTTCCATTGAAAAGCCTCCATTGTGCACAGCAGGTTCTGAGCACAAGGATCGTGGTCGTACATCACTGGTAGTGCGCCGAATATTCCATCACGGATGTACCTGCAAAACAAGTAATGTGAGGAAAATTCTCTTACGTGGCATTCCTTGATTGGATGCATATAGCTGTTGTACTAATCTTCACTAGAAAGTGGAGTAGAAGTAGGGTAAAGCTATAGCACATGGGTAGGAGAAATGCTAAATTCAAGCGTACTACTTAAACTGAGCATTAGACGTATTTCAATTAGACGGATTGTGAAAATCAGTCTAATGAAATAAGTTATCTCCTTCTAATAGAAAAACGTCTATTAGACCGCCTGGTCTAATAGAATTAGACTCGCGTCTAATTACAATAACCATTAGACTGGTACGTCTAACTCTACAAAGTTAGACTACACGTCTAATTCCAGTTCTACCTCAGACTTGTCTGAAGAAGTTAGACTCACGTCTAACTTTCATTAATTAGACCACACATCTAATTATTCAATAACCATTAGACCGGCACGTCTAACTCCACTGAGTTAGACTGCATGTCTAATTCCGGTTTTACCTCAGACTTGTCTGAAGGAGTTAGACTCACGTGTAACTTTCATTAATTAGACCACACGTCTAATTATTCAATAACCATTAGGCCGGCACGTCTAACTCCACTGAGTTAGACTGCACGTCTAATTCCGGTTTTACCTCGAACTTGTCTAAAGGAGTTAGACTCACGTCTAACTTTCATTAATTAGACCACACGTCTAATTATTCAACCATTAGACCGGCACGTCTAAATCCATTAAGTTAGATTGCACGTCTAATTTCGGTTCTACCTCAGACTTGTCTGAAGGAGTTAGACTCACGTCTAACTTTCATTAATTAGACCACACATCTAATTATTCAATAACCATTAGACTGGCACGTCTAACTCCACTAAGTTAGACTGCACGTCTAATTCCGATTCTATCTCAGACTTGTCAGAAGGAGTTAGACTCACGTCTAACTTTCATTAATTAGACCACACGTCTAATTCCGCATCAATTAGACTGCCCATCTAATTACAAATATATTAGACTACACGTCTAACTCTGATGAGTTAGACTATACGTCTAACTCCGATGAGTTAGACTATACGTCTAATTCTATTAGACTCACGTCTAATTCTGTGTATTCATTAGTTCATCCGTCTAATTCTCTACACGTCTATTAGACTGTATGTCTAATTCTATTAGACTCACGTCTAATTCAATGCAAATGAAAATCAAAATCGGTCTAATGACCCTCATTATATCCAAGTCTTATAACATATTGTCTCAATACACCTGTATCAAAACACATAAGTTATTTCATCATCAAAATATCAGTGGTTAAATTATTTCAACACTTAGTCAAAATAATTTGACCCAACACAAGGGTCAAAACTGAAGGTTCATTTGAAAACCTTCAGTTTTTACCCTTACCCATACTTATAATTTTTTCTGATTTTTTTAAACAAGGGTCAAACACCAAAGGTTTTCAAATAAACCTTCGGTTTTGACCCTTACCCATACTTAAAAATTTTTCCGATTTTTTTAAACAAGGGTCAAAACCGAAGGTTTTCAAATAAACCTTCAGTTTTGACCCTTACCCATACTTAGTAATTTTTTTCCGATTTTTTTAAAAAAGGGTCAAAACCGAAGGTTTTCAAATAAACCTTCGGTTTTTACCTTTACCCATATTTAGAATTTTTTCCGATTTTTTTAAACAAGGGTCAAAACCGAAGGTTCATTTGAAAACCTTCGGGTTTTACCCTTACCCATACTTAGAATTTTTTCCGATTTTTTTAAACAAAGATCAAAATCGAAGGTTTTCAAATAAACCTTCGGTTTTTACCCTTACCCATACTTAGAAATTTTTCTATTTTTTTAAACAAGGGTCAAAACCGAAGGTTCATTTGAAAACCTTCGGTTTTTACCCTTGGTTAAAACCGAAGGTTTTCAAATAAACCTTCGCTTTTCACCCTTACCCATACTTAGAATTTTTTCCGATTTTTTTAAACAAATGTCAAAACCGAAGGTTTTCAAATAAACCTTCGGTTTTTACCCTTAGCTTTTTTAAACAAGGGTCAAAACCGAAGGTTCATTTGAAAACCTTCGGTTTTTACCCTTGGTTAAAACCGAAGGTTTTCAAATAAACCTTCACTTTTCACCCTTACCCATACTTAGAATTTTTTCCGATTTTTTTAAACAAATGTCAAAACCGAAGGTTTTCAAATAAACCTTCGGTTTTTACCCTTAGCTTTTTTAAACAAGGGTCAAAACCGAAGGTTTAGTTGAAAACCTTCGGTTTTGGCATTGCTGTTTTTAAAAAAAGACAAAAAGAAAACCAAAAGAAAATAATTTATGAACAACAAATTAAAAACCAAACCAAAGATAATAATAATAATTCATAATTATGAAAACAAAAGACATCAAAAGGTCAGCGTTCGTACGGAAAAGAAAACACATAATTACTCAAACAATATAATCTAGAAATTATTAGTTGAGGGGGAGGAGGGAGTGGTTGATTCAGTCGACTCCTCAACAATTCAAGTTGTTGTTCAAGATTCTCCAATTTCTGTGTCATTTCAGCCCTGTCCGCTTTAATTTCTCTCAGCAATTGGCCTCTTTGAGCATCCCTCAATCGGATTTGCTCCATTTCCAACGTCATATTTCTCACATCTTCCTCACGTGCCGCAATTCCTGTTTGTGCTAGCAAATTCTGGTAATACCGAGACAGTTTCTCCGGTGTACGCCGAAGACTATGCCATGACTCACCCATCCTAAATGCATTTCATATATATTTATATATATTAATCAAACAAAATACCCGTAACCTAAATCTAATATAGCTTAAATCAAACACAATAACAAATCTAACAAAATCATATACATTTAACAAACTAACCTAAATCTAATCTAAACAATAACAAATTTAAATCAAACTATCAAACAAATAATCTAAACTAGCCTAAATCTAATAATAAACAACAACAAAAAAACGAATCAATCTAACCTGAATGCGAGAAGACGAAGAAGAGAATCGACGGTGGAGGAGGTGGTTGCGGCGCGGAAGAGATAGAAAGGAGAGAGTCAAATGAAAAAGAGAATGGTTAGGGTTTGTATTTATAGAGGTAGTTACCGAAGGTTTTCATATTACTTTCGGTTTTGATATTAGTCAAAACCAAAGGTTTATTGAAAACCCTTCGGAAATAACCATCACCAAACTTAGAATTATTTTTAATTGTTTTGGGATGAGTCAAAACCGAAGGTTTATTAGAAAACCTTCGCAAACAAGAATTTCAAAAAAGGTAAAACCGAGAGTTCTTTGAATCACTTTCGCAATTAAAAATCGCAGGAATTGCAAAAACGAAGGTTTTTTTAAAAACCTTCGCAATTAACCCACATCCAACACTTAAAATTATTTTTGGTTTTTTGGGAAGGTAAAAACCGAAAGTTCTACAAAGAACTTTCGGTACTAATTAGTAAAACTGAAGGTTTTACACCCCTCTCGGAATCTATTTTTAATATCGAAAGATTTGTTCCTCTCGGGAGTATTTAGGAGAGTTTTATAAAACCTTCGATAAAAAACGTCAGTAAAGGTTGATTTTTTACCAGTGTAGAGAGTCTTGTTTTTACTCCAAAGCCCAAAAATGCTTATAGGTGAGAGTTTTATTCCATATAACGCAATCTTTAATTCCAACTTTACCTTATTCTTTCTGCTTATAAACACCATGCCACTTCACCTTTTTTTCTATGCGCCCTTGAGTCCCACAAATGATGTTCATTATCAATTGATCAAGCTCTTTCATAGCATTCTTTGGGAGGACAATCTGTTGCGCCCAGTATTCGATGATTCCCATAGCAACTCTCATGACTAATTCAATGCGTTCCGCGTAAGATAATTTCCAGCTATACTATATTTAATTGTGGTATTAAATTAAAAATCTTATTTGAAATTATATTATTATACATTTTGTTTTTATTTTTTATCAAATCAAATTTTAGAGATGTGATATTAAATTTGAGAAACTTTTCCAAGCAATATGATAACTTTGAATACTTAATATACATATTATTATATTTGGACGATATCTATTTTTTAAAAATTAAAATTAATTCAAATTTAAATTAATTCGAATAATAATAGTTTAATCGAAATATATTTTTACTTGAACAATATTTTGTTTAATTTTTAACTTTTAAACACAAACATCATTCTAATTTTTCTGTTTTTGTCGTGTCAGAAGTTGGATTAAAATTTATTTGGCATGCTTTGAAGACAGGAAAGATTATGCGGCCCCTTGCATAAGCTTTCACGATTTCACTTCGTCTGAGGGCTTTGGAGACAGACTTAGTTTTAGTGATAGAAAATATTGCTTCTTCCAATCTTTGAAGTTTTAACCACTTTTCATTTTCAACGATATATAGGAACACCTCACTAAAACTCATCCCTAATCTAAGATTCACCCAATAATTGAAAAAATCAATCTTTATCTTAGCATCAGTTTCAGCCTGTTCAAGAATTAGTTGAATGAATGTCTACGCCTCTAGCCTGTTCAAGAATTAGTTGAATGGATGTCTACGCCTCTAGAGTGACATCAAGAAGCAAGTCAGGAGTTAGAGTAGCCACACCTTTTCCTTTCCCAGCCACCCCAGCTCGTTTTAGAGAAGATTTAACCCCATGGGTTTCAACGCGAGTAGTGGTGTTTGAGAAGATGAGTAACATTTCATAGATAATGTCACTTGAAGAGAGAGGGAAGTCGGAAAACCCTTCCGTTGGAAGATCAAAAGAATGAGCAAAATCTTCTTCATAGAGACAAAATTCTGTTCCTACCATTTCTGAAAGGATTCTTGAATCATCGAGTACTTTTCTTTTTCAAAGAATTCAAATAAGATGTCTTCAAGAATCACATGAGATACTTCCAGAAATTTTCTCAAGCTTGAGTTTTCTAAGGATTTGAACATGAAGGTAATTTCTTTATCTCTAATGGATAAGATGGAATCAAAATCGATGATCAAGGTATTGCGAGCAAAAGTTGGATCCATTTCTTGAAGTTTGGGAAAGAGAAAGACTGTTGGTTATATGGGGAATTCTAGATCGGAAGAAGATGGAGCTTAGAATCACTTATAGGGATTTGGAAATTTTTATATGTGAAGGTTACTCTCAATGGGAATGTTATTAACTAGGGGGTGGTCACTTAGAATCATCTTAAAGTCCCTTGAGTAAATAAAACTAACCATTACAAGTATATTAGTCATAATTTTTGAACGTTCAGAGACACATGTCTTCACGTTATTTTGAGGTATGACAATTTAATTTCCGAGAGGGAATATATATAGACAAATAATGAAAAAAATAGACAAATGTCCCATTTTGATTCGTAGATGAGACTACCGCGATTTCATATAAATAGCCAAAGTTATTGTCTACATATCCTGAGTTTAAGGGATTAGTATTTAATTTGAAGAATAATCGCTTCCGCTCAATGAGGAAATTTAACCGAGCGGTAGTTGTTCAATGTTAAATAACTGATCGGCTTAATCGAGCCATGAAAAAGATTCAACAAAAGACATGAGTATTAGTATTTTTTGTTCAATCAAAAATGAAATTTTCAGTTTGTTTAAGTTGTTCGTCTTTATCTATAGTTATTTCAGTATAATGATCTGGTCGGTTTCAAACGGAGAAAATCGTCCGATTTTATTTGTCTGAATGATTCAACAATTTATCACCCTCTAAATTTATACAAACAATGATTTTATTAAGTCATGAACCGAAAACATTTAGAGAAGCGACTTCTCCCTAAATTTTTGCATAGTATGTTTATGAAAATAATTTTAACATCAGTGGTTTTTGAGAAGCAATGGCTTCTCCCTCAATGCATGCCTGGTTTTGTATGAAAATATATGCAAAAAGAACAGTTTTGAAAAAGAGAAAGGTTCTCCTAAGTGCATGCCGCATTTTAGAAAAGTTTAGTTGATTTCTGCAAGACCCAAAATATTTCTAAAGTAAGAAAACTTAGTCTTCTGGAGTGGCTTGGTGAAGATATCAGCCACTTGTTGATCAGTTGGGACATATTCCAGCCTGATATTCTTCTGTGCCACATGATCTTGGATGAAATGGTGCCTGATATCTATATGCTTGGTCCTTGTGAGCAACACCAGGTTATAAGTTATGGCAATGGCACTGGTGTTGTCGCAGAAAATTGGGGATTCCTTAGCCTGGATATCGAAATATTTTAATTGTTGTTGGATCCACAAAAGTTTAGCGCAACAACTTCCAACTGCAAGATATTCTGTTTCGGTCATTGATGTTGCAATGGAGGTTTGATATTCTTGTTGTAATAATAGATAAGATGGTCACCAAGGAATTGACATGTTCCAATAGTTTTCTTCCTGTCCACCTTACAACCTACATAATCTGCATCAGATTAGCTTATCAAATTGAAACTAGAATCATTCAGATACCACAGTCCCACATTTTGAGTGCCCTTAAGATATTTCAAGATTCTTTTAGTAGTTACATAATGAGATTTTTTATGATTAGCCTGAAATCTCCCACAACCACCAACAGTAAAGAGGATGTATGGTCTGCTTTCTGTTAGGTAAAGTAAAGAACCGATGATTCCACGATAGGTATTGATGTCAACACTTTGACCATCTTCATCCTTATGAAGCTTTATCGAGGAGGTCATAGGGGTTGAGGCAGCAAAGCAGCTTTCCATGCCGAATTTCTTTAGCAGCTCTTTTGTGTATTTGGCTTGATTGATGACCTCCTTCAAGTTAACGAACTTGCAGACCTAAGAAAAAACTTAGCTCCCCATCATGCTCATTTCAAACTTATATGTCATCATCTTAGAAAACCTTTCACAAAGCTTGGGGTTATATGACCCAAAGATAATTTCATCAACGTATATTTGGACAAGTAAAATGTGAGAGTCCTTTTCAAATTTAAATAACGTTTTATTAACAGATCCTATAGTAAGGACATGATCAAATAGGAAATTAGTAAGTGTACCATACCATGCTCTAGAAGCTTGTTTAAGACCATAAAGTACTTTATCCAATTTAAAGACGTGACTTATTAATGCGGATTTATTAAAACTAGGAGGTTGCTAAACGTATACCTCTTTATTTATTATACCATTAAGAAAGACACTTTTACAACATTCATTTGAAAAACCTTGAAAATTTTGAAAGCGGCAAATTCTAAAAAAATTCGAATGGCCTCAAGTCTAGCGACATGAGCAAATGACTCCTTGAAGTCAATGCCTTCCTCTTGTATGTGTCCTAGAGCCACTAGTCTAGCTTTGTTTCTCGTGACCAAACTATCTTCACTAAGTGTGTTTTGAAAGACCCATCTGGTTCCAATGATAGACTGATTAGCTGGTCTTAGAACTAAATTTCATACTCTATTTCTTTTGAAATTGTTTAGTTCCTCTTGCATTGCTAGGATTCAATCTGGATCCAGCGCTGCTTCATAAACCTTCTTAGGTTCAATTTGTGAGATGAAGGCATAATTTGAAAATTCATTTAATGATTGATATCTAGTCCTAAGAGGGGAAGCGGGGTCACCTATAATTATCTCAAGAGGATGATTTATGTTCCATTTGAAGTTTAGTTCCGAAATTCTTGATGACTGGCCGGTTATTTCGTGAAGATTCTTTCCATCGGTAGGTTAATCAAACTCTGACCGACCGGTTTGCTTAAAGTCTCCAGATTATCTGCGGTCTGTTGAGGTGCGATCTAATTTTGTTGAGTTTCAACATTCTCAGCAGCTTGGTCAGAAGCAGTGTTTCAGATGACTATGACTTCATCTTCGCTATCAGATTGGAGATTGATGTCCTCCATTCTGTTAGACAAATGAATGCATATAGAAATGTTACTTTCGATAGATTCATCAAATACAAAATGGAATGATTCTTCAACAGTTAGAGTTTTGAGTATGACATGTTGTGTTAATAGCCTCTGCCCAAAAGTTTTTGAGCCACTCCGAAGTCAGCTATCATTGATCTAGCCAACTCCTTAGGGTTCTATTTTTCCTTTCATCCAAACCGTTTTGCTGTGGAGTTCTGGCAGTAGAAAACTTTTGTTTAATACCAGACTCCTCAAGGTAAGAAGACAGAGTCCTGTTAGTGAACTTAGTACCCCTATCACTTCTAATTCTATTAACACTTATTGATTTTTTGTTTTGTACTCTTTTAAGCATTTTGATTAGGTAAGGAGTAGCTTGATCTTTACACGCTAATAAAATGACCCAAGTGAACATAAAGTAGTCATCAATAATTACTAGGGTATATTCTACGCCTCCTAAACTTGTTACCTTAACTAGACCATTAACTCTCCGCAGCAAGATAGGTTGGCTTTGTTCCAGGCCCCTTAAAAAGATACATATGCAAAAGTTCTATGCATCTATTAGATTGAATGTTGCATTTACTTTTAAAGGTTGATTTGATCTGTTTGCCCATCTGGCAAATAGAACAAACTTTATCTTTTGAAAACTTGAATTTAGGAATGCCTTTAACTAGCTCTTTAGAACAAATAGAGTTAATAGTTTTAAAGTTTAAATGGTTTAATCTCTTATTCCAAAGCCAGTTTTGATCGTTCTTAGCTATCATGCAAATAGGATTTTTTTTTCTAGTTGACCTTATAAACGTTACCTATCCTATGCCCTATCAACAAGATACTTTCCTATTGATCCTTAACTAAACATATTTGCTTATGAAACTCAACAGTATATTCTATATCGTACATTTGACTTATATTAAGCAGGTTATGACACAGATTTTCAACAAGTAGCACGTTTTTTATGGTTAGGTTACCATGGACAATCTTACCCTTGCCCACAGTCTTATCCTTAGAGTTATCACCCAATGTGATCCTTAATCCAGATTCTTTCACAATGTTGGTTAGAAGTTTGTTATTTCCTGTCATATGCCTTGAACATCCACTATCTAAGTACTATTCTGAATCTTCTAGGCAACTGACCTGTTTATTCTGCAAAATAGAAACTATTTACACCATTTGGTACCCACATATAATTAAGTACGCGGTTGATTAGTCCATTGAGGATCCATACTTCTGTTATCTTGATAATCCTTTTAGTTTTAGTTTTAGTTTTAATGAATCTGCTTACATTAGGCTTTACATCTCTTTGTCTTCCTTTAGATAAGTTATTATATTTTGAAGGTAAGTTTTGATGATACCTTTTTGACCGTTTATGATGTTCATATCCAGCCGATCGGTTGACTTTCCTTCTCTCAAGACTAAGCCACTGTGACTTGTCGGTTGGCTTCACATATTTTAATTCCTTTTTAATTGCTGACTCATCTGCATAGTGACTTTCATGAATGTTGGTTGAGGTACCCTTGACAAAACTTATAGAAGGGAGTTTGTCTTTCCTGGGTTTCAACTCCTTGCATGACTTATCTAAGTTGTTGTTGTCATAGCCTAGTCTAAACTTGCAGTTGACAGGCCTCTGATGACTCGTCATCTGGTTGACCGTATTCCCAGACTTAGTCCATGCAACAAACACATAGTTTATTCTCTCATTCTCTTTGGTCAACAGTTGAACTGTCTCGTTGAGCTTCTCGTTCTTAGAGGATAGTTCATCTGTTTCCGAATCATGTTATCTAGTTGAGTTGAAGCGAGAACAGATAGTTTCTTATACTCAATGACCATATCATTGAGTGTAGTAACTAGGTCGTCTCGGGTGAATTCTTTTGAGGCAAAGTCAAATACTTCTTAATCATTGTCCATGAAGCACATGACCTCTTCATCATCGCTGGATTTAGAGTCGCTTTGAGCCCACTTGCTTTTGCTCTCTTCAGCCACCATTGACTTTTGATCCTTATTGTGGTTGTGTGATTAATGATCAGTTGGTTTCTTGTCGTCTCTTCTTGGCTTCTGGTATTCCGAATTGTAATGACCTAAAGTATCACAGTTAAAACAACGAATGTTAACCTTGTAGTCATTAGAGTTATTGTTGTGGTGAGACAAATTATATTGATTTTTCTTCATGAATCTACCAAACTTCTTTACGAGTAAGGCAATTGCATCTTTGATGAACTGCTCAGCTGACATGATAAGTTCAGAGACTACTGACTCCACAGATGACACAAACACCCTAGTTACATTTGATGATGATGACTCCTCTTCATTCCTTGAATTCATCCTGATCTCATAAGCTTTTAGATCAGCTAGCAAGTCATAGAGCTCCATGTTGTTGAGATCTTTAGACTTCCTCATTGCTATCGTCTTGATATCCCACTCCCTGGGTAAAGCACACATGACTTTGATTGCAACCTCTCTGTTGTTATAAGTTTTTCCTAGAGAAGAAAGAGTAGTAATGATCTTGCTGAATCACCCATCGAATTAAGTCACCGTCTCTCCAGGACGAATCTTAATGTTATCAAACTGTTGTGTGGCGACCATGAGTTTGTTCTCTTTGGTTTGCTCATTTCCTTCACAAAGTTTAGTCAACCTCTCCCAGATTTCTCTAGCATATTTGCATGATATGATGTAGTTAAACATATTTCCATCCAAAGTTTTGTAGAGAATATCTTTGGCCATATTTTCGAGGTTGTTCTTTCTTTTATCTTCACTGGTCCACTCAGATCTATCCTTCTCAATCTTTATCGGGCCTTCAGTGACGACGAACCACATGTCATCATCTATGGAAGCAAGATGAGTTTGGACTCTTGCATTCCACACAACATAGTTTTCTTTTGAAAACATGGGAACTTTATTGGTAACAGCAATAGACATGATTCAGATTCTTGTCGGTGCTTTAGAATAGAAAAAGCTTCTTTGATACCACTTGTTGGGATCGGAATCAACGATATAGACTGGGGCCTGCTTACGTTGAACGCTTATACACACGTCTTTTGATAATAACTCTGTTAGAGGTTAATAGTTGTTTCTATTCTAAGTAAGTCTTCAAAATCTCTTGAACCAAGTTAAAGTGTGGAAGTGTTTATTTGGACTTGAAGCAATGCAACAGAATTAAGATGATGCAATAAAAGAGAACACAAGACACAAAAGATGTTTGGAGTCAAATCTTCTACGTCACCCCTTCATCTCAACCTTGAGAAGGATATTCACTAGAAGATTTGTTTCAATACAACACTTGTATAAATCCAGTCGAAAAAAACAGAACATAGTTTCTACCTGTTTTCGAACTCCTAGCACACACACTCTATTAAACAGAAACAAATTATGTCAACTTACAATGTTAATCAACTCACACATAATAGATAGTATTGTAATACACTTTTAACACTCTAGTATGCTTGAATACTTTTAGAACTTGGGAGCTTGTAAATCTTGTAAAGTCGGTTGTTCAAAGATCAAAAGTTTGTGTAAAAAAGGTTATGAAGCAGGTTGACCTCTATTTTCTTAAGTAGGCAGATGTTAACGCATATATTTTCTTTTCAACGGCTATATCTGCTTCATAAGACATCTGTCTTGATCTTGATTGGTTGAGTTCTAGAATAGTACATCGAATAAGATATTCTTTGATTTTGTCTGTACTTGGATGATAATAATCCAAGATATTTATTAATGTGATTGTAGAGTAAGAGGAGCGTATATCTCAGAATATTTGACTTGGCTTTGTTTCTCTTAGCATAGCTTTGCTGTCCCCAAAAAGTTCTTCATCAGTCTTTGCACAAAAATGGAAACAATTATTTATGAAGTATAAAACTGATGTCTGTAATTACTAGAAGCGTCCTTATATAGTTCCGAGGTTGGTAAAATATTGTAAGCATGAAAAACTGGAAGCGCTATAATAAAATACCGATTTTATTGAAAAAACGATTTCAATAAAATACCGGAAGAGCTCTAATTTGATATACAACTGAAGTCATAAAATACCGAAGGAGCTCTTATTTATATAATACCGGAAGCGTGTTTATATAAAACCGATTATATAAACTACCGGACGCGTGTTTTCACAAAATACAGGATGCGTCTTGCAAAATACCGAACTTATATAAAACCGGTTACGTGTTTGTAGAATGCCGATTTCATAAATTACCATAATCACATTATATAATACCAAAGTTGCTTCTTATATAACCGAAGTTATATAATAACGGAAGATAAAACTAGACACGTGTTTTGCAAAAAGTCGATTTGCAAAATACCGTACGCGTCCCTTAATATAAATCCGATGTGAATAATGTCGACTCCGCTTTAATATAATGTCGAAGTCCAAAGTGCTGACTTTATATAAAATCAAAAGCGTGTTTGTAGAATGCCGATTTCACAAACTATCGAGTACGCTTTTAATAAAATGCCGACTTCTTATAATACCAGATGCGTTTAATACAAAATGTCGATCTTAAAAAAATGTCGATGGCGCTTAAATAAGATACTGAAGTCCAAACCGTAGGTTACACTTCAGTATAAAACTGATTAAGCAGAATACCGAAAGCCTTTTTTAATAATATCGGGCATCTTTTTCTTTCCGGTTTTCTTTAATCTGCACATGATTAAATTTACACAATTAAATTATTATTTAATAGTTTAATTAGCACTAATAATTAATTAACTATTTTTACTTTAACAGGTTATTTAGTTAAAAAAATTGAACTTATATCGTTAATATGTCCCTTATTTATCAAATTTGGTGTTGAAATTAAAATATAAAGTCTTATTAGCATAGTTGTTTAAAGTATTATACTTGTTTTTGTTAGTTTACAAGTTCATGCATATAATATTTTTATTTTTATTTTTAACCGTTTTAAATTTATAGGCGTGTCAACCTACAATCCGACTTAAGTATCCATTTACTCTCACATATATATCTAAATTAATCACAGCTCTCGACCCGATAATCCGAAAACTTTGAAATTAAGTATCATATTTTACCAGCAATAACCAGGTTAAAAAATAATCAAGCAATAGTCAGAGGACCCATTTTCTTTATAATAATATATTATATAATATATAATTATATGACCCATTTTCTTTATAATAATATATTATATAATATATAATTATATAACTTCCTAATCAACTAATTTTATATAATCAACTAAGGCAATGTTTGGTACCAGGGATAAGACTAGATATTGTATAAGTGTATATAATGTAAATTAAATTGATTGTTTGGTTGGATACTTTTTATATCTACAATGATATTTAAGTATAATGATATTTAAGTATAATTTTTACTTTGAATGAGGGATAATGTTGTACTAATCCAACTAGTTACAACAATGTATAATCTTTTTTATAAAATTTAATTTCATCTTAAACTTTCTAATTTTATAAAATCATTAAAATTAAAATTTGTTTATTATATTTTAAAATATAATATTAAAAAACTATAACTAAATATTTATTTATTAACTAGGTTTAATTTTATAATTTAAATAATAATAATAAATACTTAATTTGTTTTATTTAATTGTTTAATATATATATATATATATATATATATTTATCTTGGTAAACAAAAAATATATTACAAAAAAAATTAAATGTGACAATTTTATATCTAATAAAATATAATTATTATTTTAAAAAACTAATAATGTTAATTACAAAATAATAGTATATACAATTAATTTCTAAAATAAAATTTCATTACATTATTAATAAATGATATTTAGAATTAATTAAATAAGTTAGTAATATTATTATTATTAATTAATACAACTAATATTTATTTAAATTATTTTTGAAACTAATTAATAATTATACTATTAAATTACAAATATTATTTTTTTTTATAAAATTATTATTATTAATATTTTATTTTATACAAACAATTAATATTTTTCAATTATACAAATATTTTTAATAGTACATAAAATTTAAAAAATATTAAATATTGATTAATATATAAATAAGTTTTATTTATATAATTATATAAGTTAAATTATAAGAAATTATATATAAAATAATGTAAACATATAATAATATTTTTATTTTAAAAATACATTATAAGATGTTTTTATTAATTTTAATATAAATAATAATAAAAATTACCTATAAAATAAATATTAAAAAATAATTTATATAAATATAAGAATAAAATAATTTTTTTTTTTTTATCTTTTTACTACTTTTTTATACCCCAACCAAACACAATATAATAAACCTATATAATTTATACTCCTAACCAAACACAAATTATATATATAATTTATACCTTCTAATACTTACTTACAATTTATACTCTTTACAATTTATACCTATATAATTAGTACCGTGTAAAAAACACTATATTAGTATACTAATATATTATATAATATATTTAGTAAAAAACCTAAATTTAATTTTTTAATTTTTAAATAAATAAAAAAGAAATTCATAATTAATAAATATCCTAATTTATTCCCATCTAAATAATTAGACTCAATAATATCATCGTTTTTAAATAAATAACTAAACTTAACAATATATAATTTATTTTTTCCTAATAACCTCTAACTTATTCTTTTCTAATTAAATTCAGTTACCTACCATGAAGTGATATATAATTTATTCTGTTTAACTAAAAAAAATGTCTCTAACAATATTAGTTATCGTCATAATTTAAAAAATTGATTTTTTTTCTCACTAACCATTAGGTCTTTATAATTAGTAAGACTAAAACGGAGAATCATTAGGTCTTCATATTCTCACTAGGTTTGTATAATTTTAATTTTATAGTAATTTGTGTCTATGTGAATTGTTTTTACATTATTCATGAGGCAGGATAAAGATAAATCGTGGACTATTTAAACAAATAAATTTTATATTACTAGTTTGTGTGAAAATAATTTTAGCCCGAGTATATTTGAAATCATGGTTCCGTCCTTGCTTATATGTCTTTTACTATTATATATAATAGATATTTAAGAATATTGAAAATTTATGTTTCCTTTGTAAAAATTAAGAATAATTATATGTTAATAAAATACATAAAATATAAGAGAGAAAAAAAAGGAAGGACTAGGACTTAAAACATTTTAAGATGACTAAATGTTAATATTTAATAACGCTTAAGGCAAGGCTACCACCAAATAAAATTAATTCCTCATGTGTTATAATTTTTTCCTCCTTAAGTTCAATTTCATTTCTATGCGTGGTGAGCACAAAAAAATACAATTTTCTTATCACCTTTATTTTCTTTGTAGAATATCACAATATACACACTTTATAAATGCACTTTTAGTGGAGACTAATGAGTATCCATGCTTAGATTGTGGCATATGAGATGCTCTTCAAAAAGTTTAAATTAAATTAATTTTACTATTTTTTTTTTTTTGCGAAAGAAGTATTTCTAAAACCAATCATAGCTTCTTATTATGATGAAAGATCACACGGTGAATCATTAATGAATACTTGATTATAGTTGTAATATTTCAAAGGTGCTTAATTAGTTGATATGAAATAATTAATCTTAACAAATTATGGTATAAGAATAATAAAAATTATAATATTTGATGGATCTGTATACTCTCAATTTTTACATATTTGGAATAATTAAAAATAAATATTATTTACTCTCTACCATTTCAGTTGATCTTAATAAGGGTTGAAATTAGCTTGAATGAAATAATAAATTTTCAATGTCTTAAATTTCTTAAAAAAAATATTAATGATTTGGAGATAGAAGGAAGATTTTATGAAAAAAAAAGTAGAAATCATTTCAAAAGAATCCATAGAGAACTTTACTAGATCTAGAGCTATCCAAAAAAACGGATAACAAACTGAATTAATAATTTAACAGTTTCATTTTATGTATTAATCGGTTAGAGTGATTTCAGATAATTAATTTTTTATTAGTTAAATTGTTCGGTTTTTAGTTAAACTATTTTCTTACCGGTTTAACGAGTAATAATTGAATTATATATTTATATTAATTAATTTTTTTAATATTAAATATATTATAATATTTAATAGTCAACATATGTTAATTAATTTTAAATTATAATTTGTAATGAATTGTTTTTAAAAAATAAATTATAATTTATATAATATTATAAAAATATAAATTGAAAAAACAACTGAAATAAATTTAATATTTAATTTAAAAAATTGAACTATCGGTTCTCGGTTAACCGATCGGAACCACCGGTAAAACCCAAACCGATAAAACTGATACCAATACCGGTCGGTTAACTAACCAGTCGAACACCCCTAGATCGCAATACAATACCCCATGACGAAGCATCCCTCATCATCACGGGAACCAATCTTGCGTTAAGGAGTGCACGCGATCACAACCTTCCAATGAGTTAACTAATCCAATGAATTAGATCAAATACTTATTTTTCCTTATTTTCTTCTCTAACGCTCCAAGACGAGTATGGACTGATTATTCACCGCCGTTTACAATTGCTATAGCCTCCCTAAAAAAATATAAAAACCTGATTTTCCGTCCAATTTGAAAACAAACAAATCTTTGACAAGCACCGTTTTGGTATAGTCGATTCCATTTAGGCGCGCTTTCTTTTGTGTTGATCGGGAAAGCTTCCTGAATTCAATCTAAGAGTTAAACGATTTGATCATCTCCAAAATCTCTCATTCAATATCAAAATCAAATCTCCAAAATTTAATCTTTTTATGAAATTGTGTAGTATCACCATCACTATTTTAAAACGAATATCTATATAATAACAACGTATCTCATCTATAATTTTGCATATTTATTTTTTAAATATAAAAATTCTCTCATACACTTCCTTAAATAGAATCAACTACCTGAATATTTCTTATAACAAACTTGGTAGCCTAACTCATAAATCATTTTAAATTGTATTGATTTTTTTTTATAGAGAGTAAAAAACAATTTTAAATTAGTAAATCCAAAGTCATTATACACTGTATTTATTAGGAACATTTAAATTTATTATATAAATTAATATTTATTAAAATAAAAATTATAACTTAAAAAATATTACTATCTATGCAAATAGATACATTAAGCTATGGGATCAGATATTAGCTCCATTAAAGAATCAAATGAGTATGATTAATTTATACTTTACATCATACTTTTACACCCTACTTGACATTTACCTAAAAGTTTGACTTTTTTTCCATTTCAAGTTGAGTACTTAACAGACTGTGGGGATGAATGTTATCTTTATTTTCTACGTTCATAATTAATGTGGTCCTAAATATTAATGTATAAATTATTTGATAATAATATGTCAATGTATTTCTTTTTTTTTCTCAATTATCGCCAATTGTTGACCACGATGTTATCGATATTTTATTGTATCGAATATTCATGTTTTTCATATTATGCTATATACCTTATCTTTCACATTGATCTCTCATTTTCTGTCACTTCTTACTTTTAAGAAAAATCTTGAAATATGCCTCATTTCTATTTATTTTTTTACAATTTATCTAATCAAATCCCTTTCATAGGCAATGTATCATATTATACATGTGCTTATGAATTATTAACTTTGTCAAACAACAATGTTCCACCTCCCAAATTTTATAATGCAAACATTAATTAATATTGGGCTTGTTTTGGACTTGTTAATACTATTATTGGGACCTCTTTGATGTTAGTTATTTGAATAATTAAACGGAAAATAATCTTATTTTGGTGTAAAAAAAGTATTGTTTAAGTTATTTTGATAAAAGAATGAAAATCTATTTATTATTTAATATTTTATATATTATAAGCCAGAATTAGAGATTAATTTAATATTTTGATTAATGATTTAAATTATGTTACGTTAAATTTGATAATTAATTATTTAAAATTATCTTAAATAATACATTGAGTAAAACCTTATTTTGAAATTATTTTTAAAATTTTGGTATGGTATTTCATTTAATCTATCTCTTTAAGTGAGTTTTTCTTAAAAAAATCAAGTCCAATTATTTTTAAAATATAAATCAACTTTTTATCCAAATTAAACTTGTAATCTTTCATACTACAAAGAAAATTTTGGTTAACTATTGTTGAAACTGATAAACAAACATATCTTATAGACTTGGTTAATAATGTGATTTGATTTTAAACTTTTTTTTCATTTATATTTTTTATATGCTAATTTACATGAAAACAAGTGTTTATTCTAACACGAAATTAACACGATCTCGAGAGACATTATTATAATTTTTAAAAAGTAACGATGACATAAATTTGGTGTTACGAACGGTTTAGATATAATGTAGTAACACGTGCGTAGACTTGAAATTTAATAAGAAATATAAATTTTATTTTCCAAATCCATTTAAATGTTACATCATTTTGACACTATTCGTAATACCAAATTTTGTTCTCTATTATTACCATTTTTAAATTGACATTATGAAGGTAAATAACCTAATAATTTACTATCTACTTAGTTTTTAAATGTTTTATTTTTAATTATACACAAAAACCAAATGATCAATAAAATTTAATGTTTTATTTGACATATCTAACTAATTCTTTGTACATAATCAAAATTTACCACAATATTTAATACGCATTTTTTTATTGTGTTTTTCAAATAAATATTATTCAAGCCAGTTTTCATGCGCATTAACTAATTTGTTACTTTCAAGAATAGAAATTGATAACTCAAGTTTACAAACCCTTCGTCCAATAAGTCATGATTCATGTTACGAAAACGTCCATGCCCACCCTTCTCAGGGAGTGGATAAAGATTAAAAAATACTTTTTTATCCATCACTGTGCGGCAAAGGTGCGATTTTGTAATAGAGATCTAATAGAGGATCCCAACTGTAGCAATCAAATTACCATATCAAAGTATTATTTAAATCATTTATACTATTACCCCAACAATGTCATACCAAACGACTCCAAGGATATAATCCATATAAAAAAAGTTGTTTGAAGCAAAAATTAAATATTCTACAGTTCGTATTCGACTTTGCCTCTAAGAAATTCACCCGAGAAGATTTGATTACTGCACTTAATGACATGGTCATTGAGTATAGGAATCTGTTCAATCTTGTACCAACCAGGCTAAATACTCAAACCGGTGGAACTATTGAACTATCCTTTGAAAATGAGAAGCTCAAGAAGACAGTTCAATTATTAACTAAAGAAAATGATAGAATAAAATACGTGATTGCTGCATGGAAGAAATCTGGAGATGCTGTGAGTCAGATGACGAGTCATCAAAGACCCAATAATTGCAAGTTTGGTCTAGGCTATGACAACAGCATTCCAGATAAGTCTAGATCTTCTAACTGCAAAGAGTAGAAACTCAGTAAAGACAAGCTTCCATTTATAAACTTTGTCAAGAGTACATCAACCGACAGTGAAGCAAGTCACGATTCAAAACTGGAAAAAGAACAAACATATGTAGGACCAACCGACAAGTCGCGATGGCTTATTCCTGAGAGAAGGAAAGCCAACCGACCGGTTAGGCAAGAACATGATAGAAAGTCAGAAAAAGCTCATCAAAGATCATCACCACCATACAATGAGGTATTCAAAGGCAGATAGAGAGATGCCAAGCCTGATACAAGTAGAACTATTAAGACTATTTAAGTGAGATTCATTCGATTAATTCGAGTATGGATTCTCAATGGACTAATTAACCATGGACCCATTAAATCTAGGAACCAAAAAGGTGTAAATAGTTGTATTTTGCAGGGCAAACAGATTAAACGCTTGGAGAACTCGAAATGGTACTTGGATAGTGGATGCTCAAGCCACATGACAGGAAATAGAAATTTGTTTACTGATATTGTAAAAAAATTCAGTTCAAAGATCATCTCCGGTGACAACTCTAAGGGTAAGGCTATGGGCAAGGGTAAAATTGTCCATGACAACCTAACTATAAATGATGTGTTACTTGTTGAGCACATGTGTTTTAACCTGCTTAGTATTAGTCAAATGTGTGACATATGATATATCGTCGAATTTCACAAACAGACATGTTTAATTAAGAACCAACAAGGTAATACTTGTTGACTGTACATAGGATAGGAAACATTTATAAAGTAGACTGGAAAGTATAATGTCCTAACTCTGTTTGCATGATTGCTAAAAATGATCAAAACTGGCTTTGGCATAAAAGACTAAATCATTTGAACTTTAAGACAATCAACTACATTTGCACTAAGGAACTAGTTCAAGGTATTCCTAACATGAAGTTTTCAAAATATAAAGTATGTTCTGTTTGTCAAATGGGTAACAAATTAAATCAACTTTTAAAAGTAAGAGAAACATCCAATCCAGCAGATGCTTAGAACTTCTTCACATGGATCTTTTCGGACCAATTAGAGTAACCAGCTTAAGAGGAATGAACTATACTATGGTAATTATAGATGATTGCTCTATATATACTTGGGTTATTTTCCTAGTTTCCAATAATTAAGCTACTCCAAATCTGATTAAGATACTTAAAAGAGTACAAAATGAAATATCTGTACGTGTTAACAAAATCAGAACAGATAGAGGTACTGAATTTACTAATAGGATTATAACTTCATATCTTGAGAAATCCGGTATTAGACACGAGTTGTCTAGTGCTAGAACTCCTCAAAAAATGGACTAGCCGAGAGGAGAAACCAAACCCTCAAGGAAGCTGCAAGATCTATGATAGCCGATTCGGATGTCGCTCAAAAACTTTGGGCAGAGGCTATTAATACCGCATTTTATATTCAAATTCGCTCCATGATAAATAAACGCCTTAATAAAACGCCCTTTGAGGTTTACCATGACAAGGTTCCTAATATCTAGTATTTTAGGATCTTTAGCTGTAAGTGTTATATCCACAATAATGGCAAAAACTATTTGACCACTTTTGACACTAAATCGGATATTGGTATCATGTTATGATATTTTGAAGTTAGTAAGCATATAGAGTTTATAAAAATACGACTCTTACTGTTGAAGAATCATCCCATGTTGTATTTGATGAATCTATTGAAAGTAATACTTTCTCAACTATTGATTTATCTAACAGACTAGAAAATATGAATATTCAATCTGATAGTGAAGATGAAGTTTCAGTCTACTGAAGATTCGTTTATGATCAACCGGTTAACAACGCTGAAGTTCAGCAAGATCAAGCTGCTCCACAGCAGGAAGTTGACGCCTCATAAAATACAGAGGAAACGAGTCGGTCTAACGTTGATCAGCCTACCAGTTTGTCTAACCTTGATCAAATAACCGGTCGGTCAGAAAGAATTTAAGTACCGAACTTTAAATGGAACAAAGATCATCCTCCTGAGCTAATTATAGGTAACTCCTCTACACCCATCAGAACTTGGCATCAACTGTTAGAAGAAAATTCAAACTCTACATTTATCTCACAGATTGAACCGAAAAAGGTGGATAAAACGTTGTTGGATCCCGATAGGATCCTAGAAATGCAAGAGGAGCTAAACCAGTTTGAGAGAAACAAAGTCTGACATCTAGTTCTACGACCAACTAATCAATCTATCATTGGAACTAGATGGTCTTTCGAAATAAACTCAATGAAAATAGTTTGGTTACGAGGAACAAGGCTAGACTATTGGCCCAAGGATATAAACAGGAAGAACATATTGATTTTGAAGAATCATTTGCTCATGTTGCCAGACTAGAGGCATTAGAATATTTCTAGCTTTTGCTGCATTCAAAAATTTCAAAATTTTTCAAATGGATGTCAAAAGTGCTTTCATTAAACCCAATGAATTCCTCGATTAAACTAGATAATGATGAAGATGGTCAAAGTGTTGACATCACGGCATATCGTGGAACCATTGGATAATTTCTCTATTTAACAACAAGCGACCGGACATTCTATTTGCGGTTGGAGTTTGCGGGAGATTTTAGGCTAATCCTAAACAATCTCATTATGTTGCTGTTAAAGAATATTGAAATATCTTAAAGACACTCAAAATGTGGGACTGTGGTATCCAAAGGATTCCAAGTTCAACTTAACGAGTTATTCTGATGAAGATTACGCAAGATATAAAATAGACCGAAAGAGTACTAGCATGACTTGCCAGTTCTTAGGTGACCGGCTTGTATCGTGATACAAAAAGAAGCAAACGTTTGTTGCAACCTGAACGACAAAAGCAGAGTATCTTTCAGTCGGTAGTTGTTGTGCTCAACTTCTCTAGATCCAACAACAACTAATGGATTTCGGATTCACAGCTAAGGAGTCCCCAATATTCAGTGACAACACGAGCGCCATTGCAATCACGTACAATTCGGTGTTGCATTCAAGGACAAAACACATCGATATCCGACATCATTTTATCCGAGAGCATGTGACGCAGTAACACATTCGGCTGGAATATGTTTCAACTGAGTAATAAGTGGCTGATATCTTCACCAAGTCACTCTAGGAGTCTAAGTTTACTCACTTTAAAAATATTTTGGGTCTTGCTGTTATTGACTAAATTTATCTTTGTCATACCGACATGCATTTAGGGAGAAAATTCCTCAAAAAGAAGAACATTCTTCATTTTGTATTCATGAAAAACCGAGCATGTTCTCAGGGAGAAACATTTTCTTCTCAAATATGTCATTTTAGTAGAAAACCATTATTTCGGTATTTTCATAAAATTGATCGGCTCTTTTAAATTTCGGTATTTTTTCAAAAACTGGTCGGACACTTACATCTATTCCCTATATGCATAAACCTAGAAGGAAAAAGCCTCAAACAAATGACATCGGTCAACTGTTTCACTTTGAAATCGATAAAATCATTCTACCGAAACAAGTGTAAACACGCGAACTTATTCATTTAGAGGCTTGTTAATGGGCTTACGAATACGTTCGTTTAGTGGCTCGAGAAAATGTTCGTTTATATGCTCGTTTATGGGTTCACAAGCATGTTCGTTTAGAGCCATGTTTAATATATTAATATTTATTAATAAATTAATATTTAATAACCCAAAATGTAAAGTTTTTCACCTAATGTGAAATGATTTTCTAAGTTGTGAACGAGCTCTCTAAACCAACCAAGTTCGAACTTTAATATAAAAGTTTGAACGGAGCTCGAGTTCGAGCTCGAGCCCGATATGTTAAATAATGCTCGAGCCTGAAAACTGTTTGACTTGGCTTGACAACCTAGTAACATCCATCAATATAAAAGACAAACAATAACCCAAAATGAATTAAGAACAATATAATCTACTCCAAAACGGAATCAATAAATTAAAAAGGGGTTGATATTACTACCATTTGATCGTATGCGTAGATTGCTTATCTTATTGTTTTGAATTTATTACCATGTATCCAATCAATATGGTTGTTTTAGGTTAGGTACATTTGTGTACATAATACAACTCTTCTTAAGCTAATTAATCAATAATTGAAATTTCCTTACAATAAAAAGGTTTGTTTGATTTAATAATTATTTTAACTTTGTAATAATTTAATATCCATATAAATAGTTGAAATGTCAAGAAATTTGGAATACAATATTTATCAACAAAATTGAAGTTGCGTGTTAGTGGAATGTTTTTGTAATATTAGATTTTTATTTTATTTTTATTGTAATTACTGTTATAAAGAATAACTTATTAAAATTTTAAAAGAGAAAGTGAAGTATTTTTTTTTTTAACATTTTTAATTAAATAAAATTCTATTTGTTATTGTTATGAACATTTTTTTATCAACCTTATGCATTTTAGACAATTTATCCTTTCCTTTTTTGTTTTGTTTTTTAATTACTTGTATTTTTTCTTGATACTTTTAAATTTCTACATTAAAAAATAATATTTATTTTGTTTAATGCAATTAGTTTAAAATACTCCATGGTTTTAGATAAATTCTATTTTCTTTCTAGTCTAATGAAGGCTTTTGTTAATGCACAATGGTATATTATTTTTTTCAAATGATAGATTATTGCCTTTGGTAAACATTTAATTTATTTATTTTACAAATAAATTAAGATAATTAGTTCAAATATATGATTAAGATAACTATAATTATATTTTTTTTATTTAAAAAGTTCATTCGAATCCCACATTCATTATCGATACTTATACCTAAACCTAAGGCGACCCTAGTCACTTTAGCCACCTTAATTGGTTATACTAACATTTACTATTAATAACTACAAACTAAAAATTCCCCAAAAAAAAAAACTATATACAAACATATTTTGTTGTTATTGAATTGATTCGCATTTTCAATATGTCTCCACAGCATATAATAGAGCATCCCTTAATATTGACATTTAATTAGTTCCTTATACTTTAATATCATTCTCAAAACTAGTATGTATCTCGTGCATTTGCACGAGTAATAATAATATAAAAAATCGTGAAAAAAATATTACGATAAAATTTTTATGGGCGGGTCAACCCACAATCCGACCCAAATATCGATTTACTCTCACATATATCCAAATTAACCACAGCTCTCGACCCGGCAATCCGAACACTTTAAAAATTAAGCATCTTTATATATATATAGATTAGTTAGTTAAAAAGTTGAACTTATATTGTTAAAATGTTACGCGTTTATCAAATTTTGGGTTGAATTTAAAATATAAAGTGTTAAAAGGTTGTACTTGTTTTGTTAGGTTGCAAGTTCGAACCATACCTATAGCATTTTTAATTTTATTTTTAACCGTTTTAAGTTTATGGGCGGGTCAACCCACAATCCGACCCAAGTATCCATTTACTCTCACATATATCTAAATTAACCACAGCTCTCGACCCGGTCCAAAAACTTTAAAAATTAAGCTTCATTATATATATATAGATCCCATTATACATATCCACTATTTCATTATTATCATAATATAAATGTTATGTGCACCACTCTCTTTACATTTATCTTATAATTTTTTAAATATTTTAGATTCAATATTGCAATAGTTATTTAAAACTGAACATTCATTCCGTAATCATCACATATCTTGTTTAGAATCTTTTACATATATTTTTCAAATATTAAAGATTCTCTCTATACAATTCCTTAAATATTAATCTGTGGCCAGTGGCTAAATGTTTGTTGTAACCAACTTGCTAACCTCCTCCCTCCCTAATTGTTAGTATTGAATTCTTTAATAAAGAATTATAATAAATTTTAGATTAGTGTATTCAAAGTCAAATTATATAGTATTTATCAAGAACTTTTAAATTTATTCTATAAATTGATTTTTTTTTAAATAGTCATAAAAAATATATATTACTATATATGCATATAGATAGATTGACTATGACATGTGAAAGTCTCATAACTCAATAGGAAAGTACATTAATACAAGATAATGAGTTCGAGTTGAGTCTTGAAAATACTTTATTTAAAAGTTAAACGAGGGTGGGTAATTTAGACTTTGCAGCATACTTTTATGCCCTACTTGATATTGACATACAAGTTTGACTCTTTTAATTTCAAATTGAGTACTTAACCGGGACTGTGAGGGTGGATCGATATAGTTGTCTTCTCCATTCGCAGGTGTGGATGAAAATACAAAAGAAAAAAATATCAAACGGTCTAAAAACTAATGTATAAGTTAGTTGAAAATAACATATAGTTATATACATCTCTCCTTCATTATTCAATTACTAGTTCAGTACGAAATTATTGTCTCTTAAATGTATCAAATATGCATGTTTTTCATATTATCTTGTATATCTTTGTCTTCACATTGACAGCTCATTTTTTTCTCTTTATTTTGAAAATTTTCCTTTCATGTACTAATTATGTTTATTGTCCTTAATCTATCCATGTTGGTCTTATATTTATTTTCCTTAATATATCCATGTAATTATGAGTAATATCAAACATTAATTAGTACATTTGGATTTGTTTTGGACTTGTCAATACATCATTTTTAATTGTTTGATGTAAATTATTTGAATAATTAAACGGATAATTTGCAATAATCTTTTGGTATAAAAAAATTATTATTTAAAATATTTAGATTAAAGAATCAAAATATCCTTATTATTTAATATTTTTAAAAAAAAATTATAGGTATCACTTATTTATGTGGTGAAACACTATCCCCTTACAATAAAAACGAAATAATAGTAACCGTAATGAAATGCAGAACAATAGTGTCAAAGTAAGAAATACAAAAATAACGACACAAGAATCTTACACAGGTTCGAACTAACAATGTCATACGCCCTGCTTTTGGAGAATCGATTCAATAAAAATATAATAGGAATAACAAACACTAACTCTGTCTCTTTGTTTGTTTTAGCTTTTTAGTCTCACACACTCTTCTAATTTATAATATATATATATATATATATATATATATAAATGTTTTTAGAATTCATAATTAGGGTAAAGATCATATGATATCTTTAACATCTCCACCATGATATCATTTCGTGACGATTAAGTTGATATTTCCATAAAAATACGATTTGATTGACATCTTCACCATTATGTGATTTCATGCCTTTTTGAATCCAATAAATAATCGCACATATTTTTCTTCCCTTTTTTGTACATAACATTGAGGCACACCAAATTGGGCCTCAAAATTCTAGACCCAACTCTATAAATTCTCCACATTGCTTCTATGTCTATTGTCAAACAAATGAGCCTCATCACCTAGAACACCCTAGAATCGATCATCTTACTTCTACGATTATGTTCCAACCTTTGTGACGTGAATCAAGTCGCAACATTTCCGAAACTTGATTCCCGTCACCACCTTCGTGGCCATATCTATGGGATTTTTCATTTGTATGAACCTTCTCCATAACTACCACTCCACTCGCTATGACATCCCGAATGTAGTGAAGTCAAATATCGATGTGCTTTGTGCGCTTGTGAAACATCGAGTTTTGGACAAATGTATGGAGCTTTGGTTATCGCAAAATAGATCCACTTTATCGTGTTTCACCCCAAATTCACCTAGGAGACCCTTCAAGTGCCTTCTTAATGCCCTCCATCACAACGATATACTCAGTTTCAGTTGTTGAAAGGGTACCTACGAAATGTAATTGTTCCTTCCAACTTATCGAGCCTCCAAATAGGATAAAGACATATCCCGTTAGGGGCCTTCTATTATTCAAGTCACCTACAAAATCAGTATCAACATATCCTCTCAACTTATCATCACCAACATTTGCCCGTTTAAAACAAAGACCGACATCTAAGGATCCCCCAACGTAATGGAGAACCCACTTAGTCGCCTCCCAATTGTAACACCGTTTTCCCCCTTGGTCTATGTCCCATTCAATAACTTATCATGTGCTTGTAAGACACGTGGAAATATAGAAGGACTACCGCGAGATATCTCGAGGTTCAACGATTTAAACCTTGGTTTGCGTGCTAGGCATCTTTTAAAACGAAACATTTAGTTTTTAAAAGATTTTGAAAATACCTAGAGCGGTAAGAAATTAATTATGTAAAATAATAAATCTTTTGTTCAAACATTAATAATCTAGGAGGCTAAACAACAATTTAACCTGACCCGATTTAAATTAATTAAACATAATCAATTTAAAGATTATTCATTTGAAAATCAGAGTCGCCAAAAGATTTTATGAAAAAAAATAAAATGATACGTGTATAAACATATTTATACCAGAGTTTCTAAAAAAAGTGGTTTGTTGTCTATTTACGTTCGGGAAAGGGCTTTCGCGTTATGTCCTCTACTCCCGCCTAAGGACGGTTTTCAAAATCCTTCTAAAATAGACAAAGTTTGGCTTCTATAAATCTAATTATAACATTTCTTATCTTTAATTAGTAGTCTAGGGGTCCTAAATGAGGATAGACTTTAAATAATTGTACAAAATTATTTAAAGAAGGTGTGTGATTGTTGCGTTGACGTTCAGATTTAACAAAACCTGAAAATATCAGAAAAAGATATTAGAGAGTATAATCAAACAAGACCTTAGCAGAACATTTGCTTTGAGAAATATCCTATAGAATCTTGAGAGTTACTTTCTGACCTTGAGAATACCATTTTCTAGAAAATAGGGGTTTGGTTCCAAAATAGTTTTGGATTTTTGAAAATTGGAACCAAACGGGCCTCATTAAACCCTAGGTTCGAGTCTAATCTTGTCAATTTAGGCTTAGTAAGGTTGGAGAGGTTTAATTTTGAGTGAGGGTTCGAACTTAGGCCTAGGGCTATAACGGTCTTAGGCTAAGTGGGAGTTTGATCCTAGGCTAGGGTTTGGCCTAGGCTAAGATGAGGCTAGGTTTAATCGTTGGTCTTAGGTTAGGTGTCAAGGTCAATCCTAGGTCAAGTGGCAAGGTTTGTCCTAGGCTAATTTGGTCTAGGCTAGTTTTGTCAGCCCTAAGACAACTCTCTCGGTCGGGTGGCACGCTCCTGGGCGGTTTCCTCGGTCGCGCGGCTCGGTCCTGGCATGTTTTTCTTGGTCCTAAGGCAAAATTTAAGGGCCTGGTGTTCTTGTTTTGGTCCGAAATTTCAGAAGGCCATAACTTTTGATTGAAATGTCCAAATCACAATCCGTAAGTTGCAGTAGGTTCATATGATCATGAAGAATAAAAGTCCTAATATAAATCACTATTTTGATAATCATAAGAGGATCAATTTTAAAACACAATTTCTAGGTCAAATATTTGGATCTTTTAAATTAGGTCATTTCAAGGCCTGATTTTTGTTCCATTAGCTTTGAAATGATGAATACAGTTAATCCATATCAAAACAAGAACATTATTACATCATTAAAATGGTTTTTGAAGATTGAATCAAAATCTAACTTTTTTCAAAAACCAAATTTGATCAAACATGATCAAAAGGGTGAAACAGTTACTTGGAATTCATCCCTACATGTTAAGAATTATGTATAGCTACTAATTGAATCAACAAATCCAACTTAGAAGCAAGAACATGAATTTTCAAAAATCCAGATTGTTAACCTCTTTTTCCAAAATTTCAATTTGATCAAACATAATCAAAACATGTTTACAGTTACTTAGAAATCATCCAACCATGTATACAAATATGTAATACAACTAATTGAACAAAAAAAATCAGATTAAAAGCAAGAACATAAAGTTTTAAAATTCAAATTTTCAAGCTTTTTTCTCAAATTTCAATTTTGATCAAACATGATCAAAACTTGATTAAAGTTGTATGGAAATGATTCAAACATGTTTATAAACATATATAACAACAATCTGGATATACAAATCCAGATTTAAACCAAGAACACAACATTTCAAAAAAAACAATTTTCAAACTGATTTTTGCAAAATTTTGTTCTAGGTTGATTTGATCGGTTTTCTTTCAACAAAAAGCTTACACATGATGTATATAATGATTCTCTACAAATAAATCATACAATTAAGCCTAAGAACCCGACCAAAGTGATCAAACAAGAAAATTTGAAAATATTCAAAATTTTCAATTAAAAATCAATATTCAAGTCTTCTGGAAATATACCAACAGCTGGAAAACATTCCTAGGAGTTGCTGGAAATGATCTAGAAGCCTGAATCGAATATTGGCTCGCTGGAGAAAGTTTTTAAAAAAATTGTTCTTCGCCGCAATCTGCAGGTCTTCAATGGGATTGAATTGATGTGTAATTCTTGGTTATTGTTTGATGAATTGGTATTAAGATGGTAGGGGAGTATTTATAGAGTGGAAAGGTCGGATGTATAAGGCCAATTTGAGTTGTCTTTGATCGATGGCGGTCTTATCCCTAATTTGTGGCAGTCTTATCCCAGGGAAGATAAGGTTTCTAGATAAGGGGAAACGTAGGCGCTAACGAGGGGATTATGTAGGTGAAAAAATCAACGGATTTGATCGCCTGTAGCCGAAGTTAGAGCTTCTGGAAGAAACTCGCTGGCGAGGTCGCGATTTCGGCGACCCTGCGTCCCAGCGGAGAAGATGAACAAAACGAAATTATTTTGAGTAACGGAACGATGAGTTCCGTATGGTTCCGTCAGCGGTCAGCCTGGTTGACTAACGGGGTTAGTCTGTCCTGTTAGTTGATCTGGTGCGGGCGCGCGCGCGTGGTTCCACTATAGCTGGATTTCTGGCGCTCATGTGATGGTCAAGGATCTTGCTGCAAAATTTAGACATAAAATCAGCCACGTAGGATTATGCAATTTTAATTTTATTTAAAAGGTTATTAAAAATTGAATTTAATTCCTTTTAAATCCATTTTTTTTATCAAAAATTTCACAAAAATTATTTCTAGATTCATAATAACAATTATGATCATTTTTTATTTTTTGGGAATTTTTGGGTATTTTATTTAATTGGTTTAAGTCATGAATTAAACATAAATCATGAATAAATCCTAATTAAATATTTTTAACCCCTTCCTTGGTCTAATTTGGGTAAAATATATACAAATATTTTATCCTTAAATTAATTTTGGAATTTTGGAAAGTTTCCTTAATTAAGGTTTAATTATCACAATAATTAACCCTTAATTAGGTTTTAATTCCTTCTTTCAAGTTATTTTGAATATAAAATTCAAAATATTATTTTAATATTATTAAACATAATAATATTATTTTGCAAATAGGGTAAGTCAAATTTTCATGCTTACACCAATGTTATTTCCCCGGGTTCGCCATAAAATGACTAAATAGACTGATCGCGTGAGCTAGATCAAGTCACATACATACCATAAATATATTAGGCTCCCAAAGAAACTCGCATATGGGGTGCTTGTTATTCTCAACTTTTCCTCCTTGGTATTTGGTGATATCTTTGAGGAGAGCTTGAAATGAGTAGTTATTGTCATTTGAATCGCCTTAGTGTCAGACATTGTAAAGTTGGCGACCACTTTCCGGAGGTAGTCGCTTTAAGACACGAATGAGGAGAATTTCTCCCGATCTCGCTCAATCATTATTCCTAAAATTTTCTTTGTCAATCCCATATCCTTCATCTCAAACTCATTCCTTAGCAAACTTTTGACCTTGTGAACCTCTTTCTTGTTTCTCGATGCGATTAACATATCATCCACATATAACAATAGGAAGACCCCGCAATCATCAACCCCTTAACATAGACATAACTATCGAAATTGTTTCACATGAAATCGTTACGAACCATGAAATCATTAAAGTGCAAATATCATTGTCTTAAGGATTGTTTTAAACAATAAAATGGGTGTTTAAAGAGACACACACAGCCTTTATCACCGGATTTGACGAACCCCTCGGGTTGCGTTATAAAGATCTTCTCCTCCAAGTTCCCATGAAGAAATGTTGTTTTTACGTCCATTTGCTCGAGCTCCAAGTTAAAATGATTCACTAGAGAGAGCAACACACGAATGGATGTGTGATTCACTACCAAGAAGTAGATCTCATTACAATCGATCCCTTCGCATTGTGTGAAGCCCTTAGCTAATAATCTTGCCTTAAACTTTGGTTAGTTACTACCCTCTACACCTTCTTTGCACTTGAACACCCACTTTAAACCAAACACCCGTTGATTCTTCACTTTGTCCACCAATTCTCACGTGTCAATTTTGTCAAGAGATGCCATCTCCTCTGTCATAGAATGCTTCCATTTGGTTCTCTCCTTGCATTTCATCACTTGTCTAAACAACCTTAGCTCTGAATCTTGTACTTCATATGCCACAATGAATGCAAAAGCTGCCAATCGGAGTAGCCAAATCTCTTTAAAGCTCAAGTTGTCATATGGTCTCTATCTCGTGCTAATTGGTAGAAGCTAAGGTTCTCTTCTAGATTTGTATCTTCCTCCTCTACTTGATCGTATGTTTCATCCTCTTCACTAGTCTTCCTCATGTCTATCGATTTTTTAGTAATCCCTCTTAGGAACTCCACCTCAAATTTGGTGCTCTCTCTAGTGACTTTACCAGCTTCGACTAACTATGTTGCTCCATAACATGACTTAGTTTTCCTAAAGACCACGTCACGACTAATGATGCACTTGGTCGTATAACTATCCTTGTAAAACAGCTTCCAATCCTTTACTCTCGTAGTGATCTAATGAACATACAATTCTTCGCTCTTGGATCAAACTTTCTATCATGTTTGTGCTAGTAAGTCACACACCCAAATACCTTTAGGTTTTCGAGTTTTGGAGGAGCATCATTCCAAACTTCTTCTAGTGTCTTGAATTCCAATATCATCGATGGACAACGACGGATAAGATAAGCCATAATGCTAATCGCTTCACCCTAAAACGGCTTTGGTAAACCGGCCTCAAACAACATACACCGGACACGCTCAAGTAGTGTTATCTTCATACGCTCTACCAGGCCATTTTATTGCGGTGTCTGTCAGACAGTTTTGCGACTGATAAGTTTTGTGACGAATCATATTTTTCCTTGATAAAGTGATTGAAATCATCGCCTAGATACTCAAAACGGTTATCTGTTCAGAGCTTTATTAACCTTCTTCTCATCTTAAGTCTCTATCATCTTCTTCCATTCCTTAAACTTAGAAAATATCTCATATTTATGCTTCAAGATGTATACCCAAATCTTGCGCGGACAATCATCAATGAAGGTAATAAAGTACTGACGTCCACCTGGAGTTGCAGTCCTCGTCAGACCCTACAAGTCTGAGTGAACATAGTTTAGCATCTCCCGGGTAACCTCAACTAATGCCTAAAATTCACCCTCATAGCTTCACCTTATATGCAGTTCTCGCAAAAATCCAAATCATCAAGTTTCTCCTTTCCAAATTAGCCTCTCTTACTCAACTCCTTCAAACCCCTCTCACTCACATTCCCCAACCATAGAATTATGTTCGATACATCTCAAGGCTTCGCCATTGCTTCCATATCACCAACCATGGTGTTTCCTTGAAAGACGTAAAGATTTTTCTCTCGTACGCCTCTCATTACCACTAGCGGCTACTTTGTGACCTTCAATACGTTCTTATCACCCTTCCATGTAAAATCAAGGTGGTTTAGTGAGCCGAGAGAGATTAAATTCCTCGGAAGGTTCGGGACGTGTCGTATGTCCATCAATACCTTCTCGATTCCATTATGCGTCTTCAAATGCACTATTCCGATCCCCGTCACCCTACAAGACTTGTTGTTATTTAATAAAACCTTGCCCACCGAAGTATTCTCATAGGTCTCGGACCAACTCTCGTTAGGTGTCATATGGAACGAACACCCAGAATCTATAATCCAATGTTTGTCGGACTCATTAGTGGAGACAACAAGTACATCCGTACTTTCGAACGCATACTTGACCTCTAGAACAACTGTTGCTTCTCCGCTCTTCTTCCTATCGTTACTCAAATCTGAACAATCTTGCTTAAAGTTCCCCTCCTTGTCATAATTGTAGCACTTAGTAGATTTCTTCCCGAGAGACTTTGAACGCCTCTTCTTCTTTCTTTTATTGTCTCTCATCTTGGTTCTCCCTCGAACTAAGAGTCCATCTCCACATACATTGTTCTCTTCATTCTTCTTATTTTTTTCCTTCGATCTCAATAATCATCACATCATCGAGGGTAAGCTCCTCCCTCCCATGCTCGAGTATGTCTACGAACGTCTCATACGACTTCGGTAAAGAATTCAAAAGATCAGCGCCTTATCCTCATCCTTATATTTCTCCTTAGTATTTTCCAAATCAAGAAGAATATTGACATAATCGTCAAGATACGTATACATTTTCTTCCCCTCAACCATTCTAAACTTGAAGAATCTCTCCTTGATGTAGATCTGAGACAATAATGTCTTAGTCATATACAAATACTCCAACTGAAGCCACACCTCTGTTGTCGTCATGACACTAGTAAACTCTCACATCATCTTATCACTAAGACTAAGAATCAAGGTGTTATAGACCCTTTCCAACACCTCCATCTTTTTCTTCACGTCCATCGAGACCGGTAATGTTGATTCCCTCTTGAGTAATATAGCAACTCCCATGTTGCCTAAGTGTGTCCTCATCTTCATCTTCCATAACTCAAAGTCCTTCCTCCCATCAAACTTATCGATGTCAACCCTAGACGTCAACCTCATCTCAAATCTTCAAAATAATTGACCGAATTAAGAAATCTCACCAAAAAATCGAATGGCAATCGCCTTAGCCCAACTTGGCTCTGATACCAATTTGTGGTGAAAAACTATCACTCTAAGAATGAAAACTGAATTATAGAAACTGTAGCCCCCATAGATCGTCTCCCTTAGTCCGTAGCTTAGCACGCGTCATGTACACGTGGAAATACAGGGGGACACGTCGTGGGGTGGCTCGAAGTTCGATGTGTTTCAATCTTTGTTTGCGTTTCAGGTATCTTTTAAAATGAAACATTTAGTTTTTAAAAGATTTTAATAATACTTAGAGCGGTAGACATTAATTATGTAAAAATAATTAATTCTTTGTTCAAATTTTAATAATCTAGGAGCTAAACAACAATTTAACCAGAACCCGGTTTAAATTAATTAAACATGACTAATTTAATATATTATTAATTTGAAAATCAGAGTTGCCAAGTGATTTTATAAAAATCGATAAAATGATACATGTATAAACGTATCTATACCCGAATTTCTAAAAAAAAGGTTTGTATTACGGTTACGCTCAGGAAAGGGATTTCAGATATGTCCTCCACGCACGTCAAAGGATGGCATCTTTTTCTTTTTTTAAAATACTTTGACTATTTAAACTTTCTATATAACATTTATTTTCTTCAATTAGTAGTCTAAGTGTCCTAAACAAGTATAGACTTAGGTTGCATAAATAATTGTACAAACTTATTTAGAAGGGTGTACATGGGGTTGCGTTGATATATATCTGAGTAAAAATCATGAAAAATATAAGAAAATGTGTTAGAATTTAAAAATAAATTTCAAACAGGACCTTAGCATAAAAAAATTGTTTAGGAAGTATCCCGAAAATATTAAAATATCATTTTCTAACCTTTTGAGTTTTTTTGGGGGGAAAACGACTTCGTGTCATTTTATTAATATCCCAAAAACGGGGAAACGGACAAAGTTCCTTCTAACTTTCTAACAAATCTAGAAAGTTAGAATAAAATTCAAGAAATCAAACATCCAAACAATTCTAACAAAGTAACACACATGACTTACAAACAAAACATAAAGAACTATATAACCTTAAAGCATTTAAAAGATGTGACTTCATCATAATTGACTTTCCATTCGTGACAAAGGACCCAGTCCCGCCCGCCTTTAGGAATCCGCCTCCACATTTTAATTAGCGCACCACAATCAAAGACAATGTCGCTCCACACATGATTAACGTTTCGATGAACTCTACCAAAGACTCTAGCATTTCTCTCAGCCCACAAGTGATAAATGATGTCTACAAATTCGCATTTAAAGACATTGGCACGGAATTTATTACCTTTATCAAAGGTGTGGGCAGAAATAATGATCTCATCCCAAGACTCCGATAAACTCCCAATACCCATAGCCAAGGAGAATAATTTCCAAATGGATTTAGCAAATGAGCAGCTCCCAAAAAGATGATTAATAGATTCCAAGGACCCGCTACAAAGCACACAACTAGCGTCCGGGATATCCATGTAAGCAAGAATGCGATCACGAGTGTTAAGCCTTCGCCGGAAGACAAGCCAAAGTATAAACCGGTGTCTCAGGATAACTTTAGAAGACCATACAAAAGAAGCCCAACTCACGAATTGACCTCTCTCCCGAATAATGTTCCAAATCGCACTTGACTTGATTTTCTCATTCTCTTTCGCTTTCCACAAGTGGCCATCAGCCTTATCACAAAGGTTGAGACCGCTCAAATGATCAATAACTCTTTTGCCTTCCAAGACCCAAGTAATGGTCAAAACCCAAAGCCTGCTATGAATGTCATGAACCGTGGCAGCCACACAATCCCTCCTAATCCTTAGGCCTCGGAATTTGTCTCTACTAATTAAAGGTTTATTTTCAAACCATGGATCGTGCCAAAAAAGAGTGCCACGCCCATCACCAATTCGGATGTCAAAGATCGAACCAATGTTATTTTTGAGCTTCAATATCTTCTTCAATGACCAAGCCATGTCGTCAATCATTTTGCACGTCCATATACTCATTTCATGTTTCATAAATCGGGAATACACCCATTTGACCCATAAGGAATCCTGCTTATATTGTAAGACCCATAAATGCTTATAAGTAACGGTACGATTCCATTTGACACAATTCTTCAAACCACCACAACCTTCATCCTTAGGCTTACACACGTCGGTTCACTTGACTTTCTTCCCCCCACGGCCATGGCTGCCCCAAATGAAATCACGTAATAATGTATCAAGCTCTTGCATTACCTTCTTAGGAAGAACAATTTGTTGAGACCAATACCCAATCAGCCCCATTACCACACTTCCCACTAATTCAATCCTTCCCGCATAAGATAACTTCTTGGCTGCCCAACCCATAATTACGTTTTTTACCTTCTCAATAAGTGGCATGTAATCCCTTCTTCTAGCCTAGTGGCAACAAGGGGTGGTTATCCCCCAGGCCTCCATGAGATACTAGATTCGAGCCCGTCAAGAAGCACGTTATGCGCCTAGTTAAATGGTTAACTATGTTTGTGGACTATGTACTTAACCTGCGGTGATTAGTCGCACTCCATAGGAGTAGTGGAATCCATCATTCTCAAAAAAATAAAAAATAAGTGGTCTGCAATGTACTACTTGAATCTTCCTTGCCGTGAGCGGAATCCCCAAGTAACAGACCAGAAACGAACCCTCGAGGATGCCCATGATGTCTTGTATCCTTGTCTTTGTCTCGTCATTAACATTGTCATAGAACGCTGAACTCTTATCTACATTAATTGATAAACTTGTAACATCAGAAAAGAAGTGAAGCGCATCTTTTATAGTTTGAATGGTTTCAACATCGGTATGTGCAAGTAAGAACAGCTCGTCTACAAAACAAAGATGAGTGATCTTCTCCTCCTCGTAGAAAGGGTGGAAAGTGTAATGGTGATTCTATCGAAATTTCGTGAAGACACTCTCAAAGACCTCCACGATCAACACGAAGATATAAGAAGAGAGAGGATCACCCTACCTCACATCATTTTCACCCTTGAAGTAGCCTCCGTGAAAACCATTAACGCAGACAACAAAGCGGGAGGTAGAGACACACTACATAATCCAATCAATGTAAATTCTAGGAAAACTAGAAACAACAAGAAAGTCATGAATAGTTCCCCATTTAACGGAATCCAATGCCTTACGAATGTCAATTTTAAATGCAACCCGAGGTGAAATCTTCCTTCTCCCATAACCCTTAAGAAGATTCTACATTAGAAGGGTGTTAAGGGATATAGACCTACCGGGTATGAAAGCATATTGTCCTAGACTCAAATAACTCTTTGAAAGCGCTTAGCGAGAATTTTAGAAATGATTTTATAAACGACATTACAGTAAGAAATGGGACGAAAATCTTGTATTTTTTCGGGCACGAAATTTTGGGGAATAAGATTAAGCATCGTGACATTCCATTGTGTTAACATTTTCCTATTACAAAATAATTCAAGCACCCCCTCTGTAATGTCATAACCAACCGTGTCCCAATTGGCCTTGAAGAACTCCGCGTTGAAACCGTCAGGCCCGAGGCTCTTGTTGTCGTTGATACTAGTCAGAGCCTTCCTAACCTCATCCCTCGAAATAACCTTGACGAAATCCCGACTATTCTCAGCAGAAATCCTCTTTTTAACAAACTAATATAGCGTATTAAGGTGGCTAAGATGCTGTCCAGTTTTTGTTCCCATGATACCACAAAAGAAATGGACAACCAAGTTCTGAATTTGATCCTGTCCATGCGCGAAATCCCCATTATCCTTCTTAAGCCTTTGGACGCTATTCCGAAGATTCCTAGATGAACACTTTCGGTAGAAGAAAGTTGTGTTCTTATCCCAAGAGATATCCAATTTTGTCTCGACTTCTGCCTCACAAAACTCTCCTCCGTAGAACTGAGCTCTCTAAACATGGCAAGGGTAGATTTTTCCTCTTCCCGGAGAAGATTATCGATGTCATCACGAAGAAATTGGGATTGAACCTCCTCAAGATCAGCTCTCGCAGCCATGACACTTTTGGATATGTTGCTGAATTTTTTACGATCAAACTTAATAAGCTGATTTTTAAGAAGCCTCAATTTTTTTAACACCCGAAACATCTTGGAACCATCCACATGAGTATCCCAGACCTCATTGAGTATGTCCTTAAACTTGTCATTTTCCATCCAAACATTGAAGAATTTAAACGAGCGTTTCACTTTCTTTTCCTTCTCCCAATATAGCTTAAGCGGACAATGATCGGAAATTTTTGGATTAAGAATATGAACATGGCTTCTAGGGTATTTAACAGCCCAAGTCGAATTAATAAGACCTCTGTAGATCCTGCTCCTTCTGATCTGCTCATCACCCCTCATTGAGGACCAAGTAAACAAGCTGTCGGAGTTGGTCGGTTCAACACACCCAATGTCTTGAATACACTCGTTAAAGGCAATCATGTCTTGTGTGATTTCAGATTCAAGGCTCCTCTCATTCTTAAATATAGTAACATTGAAGTCCCCAAATAAAACCCATGGGTCCCCATCATCGATCTTAACCTTCAAACAGCTCCACAATAACCTTCTATCCGACCCCGAGTTGCTACCATAGACAATAGCCAGCCAAAACAGATTTTCATCAACCTTGCCTTTGACTTCAACCATAATAACTTGATCGGAAGAATAAATCATTTTGACATCAGCCACATCAATGTTCCAAGCAACCCAGATGATTTCGGTCCTATTGTTAGAATTGTGTAAGAATTGCCAATTGTTGTTCATACAAAGGCATTTGATGCGGTCAACATTACGCTTCTTCACCTTGGTTTCAAGAATACCAAAAATAGCAAGCTTTTGCTCATCAATAATCCTACGAATTTTCTTGTTTTTAATAGGATCATTGAGGCCCCGTATATTCCATTTCATAATATTCATGAATGGATATACGGGTTGAATTCCTGAATTTCGTTATCACCATGGCTAGAAAACACATAGCCATTCTATGATCCCCTTCAACACTCATTCACTTTCAGAAAATCCATAGGAAACAATGTCCTTGTTGTCCTCAATCGCCACGGAATGATTTACATCAAAGTTAGGGTTGCCGAAGGAATTAGGTCCATCCTCATAAGAATCAAACAAGTTTCTGCCTAGCAAACCAACTTCAGGATGCACACGTCCATCAAATTCAGTATTTATAGCACATGGACCTACTGAATAAGGACCATTTGAACTAGCCATAACAACTTTGGACAATGCAAACTCAGAAACAGCTGATGGAGACCCTTCATACCCAACAGACCCATCAATATCAGTTATACCAGAATGTTCAACTAAATTAGGCTTGGAGACAATTAACCCGGAAACAACTGTTTTAAACCGATCATCCAAATCTGACCCATTAAACCCATCAGATTTTACATAATCAACCTCAGTCAACCCATAAGAATTAGACAAATCTTCTTTATAAACCACCAACCCATAAACTTCATCTAAATCTGCCTTAGTGACTGTCAAACCCGAACCAACCTTTCCAATCCAATCCAATCCAAATCAAACCCTACTATCCCAGACCCAACAGATTCAACCCCAGCTAAACCTAAATGACCAACCATAGAAGCTTTGGATACAATAAACCCAGAAATTTTCATTTTAGACCGATCCAATTCAACTCCAACAAACTCATGACCTACTATATGGTGCTCCCTAGTGAGTGGCTCGGTCAAATCATTGCTTCTCATGACATGTTGAAGCCCAACTCTACTCTTATGTTTTTCATAACCGGTAATATCAACATGACCATCCACAATTACATTTCTAGTTTGATAACTAGCTTCAGACCGATGTGTGACATAAGTTCGATCATTTATTGAGCCTTCCTCGGTTCTATCAGCATTCCGAGCACATTCATTGATTGGGACCTTTGTAGTTCTTGAAGAATCATGTCCAGTATCATTTTTAAGAGGATCTTTTTTGTCATTTAATGCAGATGCAAGCTTATGACCTTGAGAGTTTGGGTTGTTGCCAATGTCAGCAACTTTGGGACCTAAGAGTTCGGACACCAGGCTAATGTTGCATTGATCTATAGACTTTATAGTTGAGCATAAGATCTCCTTTTCATTGGACAAACTCTGAGCCTGATTTATCACCGCATCATTCTGAGTATTCAGGACACCTTGTAAAATGGGACTACGGTCCTGAATTCTGAAACCACGGTCCAAATTTAGAGGTTCGTAGTCTTGACTAGGCAAAACACAGTCTTGATTTGGGTCCTCGCGTATGTAGAAAAAAGGGAACCTTTGGCAAAAATAAAGCTACTCCACACCTTGAATGACATGTTCCCAACAATAGCCCTCTTGGTCCTAATTGGAATCCCACGGTCCAGCATGGTAATAAGACCGGTATTGTTAACATCAATAAGGTTTATAGGACTATCTTCCTTTTCAGCACAGTGATTACTCCTGGAAGAGCTGTTTTTCCGATCGCATTCATAATTTTTACATAGGACACGGTCCTAGACAGTATCATTACGGTCACGATTAGACGTCTCACTATCTTGGTTAAGAACTCTTTCGACATGTTGAGAAACAACACTAATTTTAGAAGTGAGACCATGATCGCGAGTGCTTTTCCGGTCCTGGTTGGGAGGGACACGGTTTTGACCGTATGTTCCACGGTCCTGGCTAGGAGGGACACGGTCCTGACTACGAGGGACACGGTCCTGACTAAGAGGGACACGGTCTTTTCTAGGAGGGACACGGTCCTGACTAGGAGGGACACAGTCTTGACTATGAGAGGCACGGTCTTGAGCATAAATTTCACGGTCCTGATCAAGAGACATACTGTCACACCCTAAAATGCATATTTGACCAAATGTCTTCGGTCCTGGCCAAGACCAAGCACCCATGTGATTGGAAATTAGGACCGAGGAAAATCTGAGACTCGTGACCGATGATTTATGTGTTAGGACCCAGAAATATGTGTTTGGGCCGAGGAAATATGTGTTAGGGCTGAGAAATATGTGTCAGGGCCGAGAAATATGTGTCAGGGCCGAGAAATATGGGTCAGGTCCGAGAAATATGTGTTAGGACTGAGTATATATGTGTTAGAACCGAGTATATATGTGTTAGAACCAAGTAAATGTATGTTAGGACCGAGGAAATATGTTAGGACCGAGAATATATGCCTTAGGACCGAGGAATTCTAGTTAGGACCGAGGGGTCCGACCGAGAGATCCGACCGAGACTTATGCCCTTGCTTTGCCTTGCCACCGCATGCTTAGTACACATCATGCTTAGAGACCTCATGCTTAGCCACCTCATGCTTAGCCACCTCATGCTTAGCCACCTCATGCTTAGCCACCTCATGCTTAAATACACCTCATGCTTAATACACCTCATGCTTAATACACCTCATGCTTAGTACACCTCATTCTTAGCCACCTCATGCTTAGCCACCTCATGCTTAAATACACCTCGTGCTTAAATACACCTCATGCTTAAATACACTTCATGCTTAAATACACCTCATGCTTAGTACACCTCATGCTTAACCACCTCATGCTTAGCCACATCATTCTAGGATCTTACCATGCTTTGTTATCTTAAGTACTAAGTTATCCACCTCATGCTTCACCCACCCATGCTATGACAAGTAGGTGACTAGCCCTCTTCATCACCTTTAATTAATCACATGCTATGATATGACAAGTAGGTGACCAGCCCTTTTTATTAAACCCATGCTTATGACCAACAGGTGACAAGCCCTCTACATTAGTAAGTATCCACCCCATGCTATGACCAGCCTATTACCAACACCCTTAATGATTAAGTATCCACCTCATTCTAGATATTCCCATGCCTTGCAATCTTAATTAGCAAGATACCGCCTCATGCTTCATTAACCGACCTTAGCTCTTTATATTTATATACTTCACCATGGATTCTTTAAATGATATCAATACATTTCTCTCTTCACTAAAGATCATTAGACATCCGTTAGAAGTCTTGAAGAACAGCCACTCTTCATAGTAAGATCAATCCTTAGAAGCTTCAAAGTATAAGGCAAGAAAACCTTTCTATATCACTCTTTAGAAACCCACACATGCTTATATAATTCATGTATATTCTATAAATTATGCATACTATTTTTATAGCATGATTTCCTTGCATATTCATATCTTTAATGATGAACCATGTATGATCTATTTCAAAAAGACAATATGTTTTCCAAAGTACCATCTATTTTCCAAAGGATGGTCTGTTTTATAAACAAGGGTCTGTTTTCTAAAAGAAAGGTCTATTTTATAAAGAATGACTATTTTATAAACAATGATCTATTTTCAAAAGAAGATCTGTTTTCCAAAGTATGAAACGTTTTATGGAATCATTGTGAACAATGATGTATGAGTATTGACGGAATGGGAGGAGGGCTACTCAGGATGAGCTCTGGTAGTCTGATTCCAAAATATGTGCTGAAGTTTCTATTGGGACTGGACTTTGGGGATGAGCTCTGAAAGATCCTACCCACACAGACAAGTGTCGAACCAAGTTGTGGGCTTTAGGGATAGACTCCGAAGAGTGCCTATCCAAATATGTGCATACAAGTATTCCTCACCTTGAGGATCAACTCTCAAGGTCAAGGGTCAAATATGTGCTCGAGAATGTAACTATACAATCACTATGATCAACCATTTTATAAAACCACATATGGATCCAAAGAAGATTTTAAAAGTCTTTTCTATAAATTTTGTTATAACTTGCTGGGTCTTTAGACTCACTATGCTTGTGTGGTGTAGGTACACAACTATAGTCTTTTTATGAAAAGTGAAGGGAGACTTGGAGTGGGGCAAGGTGCAGGGATGTGTGTGAAAGGAGGGACAAGGCAGAAGACTGAGTCCTTTGTTGGGTCTATTATTAAAAGTTTGTATTTTATAAGTAAAGGATCGTATCTTAGTTTTATAAACTGAAATTTTGTAGCACCACTTTTATAATTAACAAACGCTCCCGCACATGTTACTTTTTTCCGTTATTTATGTTCATGTTTCAAACATCCCTCACTCGGTCTAAGTAATTTAGGAGTTAGGGGTGTCACACATACGGGTCCTGTTGAGGAAAGTTATAGTCCTCATAAAGAAAGGCCCTATAATGATTACCTACATCAGTTCGACCGAGCTCAACACCATTCGCGTGGTCCAACTGACATGAATTCTGGCCCAGACCCTCTTTCGCACCTAGACCTGTTTCAGATGTTTCTTTTTCTTCATTCTCGACCCATTGGTTTCCTTAGCCACCTGCTTATGAGGCAGCCAGCTATCCTTCACTATGCTAGCTTTAGCATTTAGGTTTCCATCAACGTGATGATTAGGGATATGTACCAGCTGATCCACTTTCTGAACATCCAGCTTACTATGACCCTTAATATTATTTCTAGTCCAATTACGTTTGACAATCGTTTTCTTAGCCTTGACCCAGTTCTGTTTCTTTAGACGTTTCTGCCTGGATGTACCCTTAACTCTAGCACCAAAGCTTACAAGTTTCCCAGACTTCAAATATTTATTCAGACCATCAACCAATTCAGCTCCAGTGCCAAAATTTACAAGCTTCCCAGACTTCAAAACTCTATACTGACCATCAACCTTTTTAGCATCAATCATAATAGCATCAGACCGGTTGTCAAGATTTCTACCCACCTAAGGATTAATCACAAAATTCTGATTAGAGTGTTGAGATGAAGATTCAGGATTGACAGAAGTATCCCCTTTATTCGGACCAGCTGTTGAGGAGGGAGCACAAGAACTAGGGTGATTGATATTATTGGGAGAACAAGCATTATTAATAGGACAGTTCTTGATGGAGTGAGTGAAAGTACTACATCTAATACAACGATTTGGCCTCCATTCATACTGCACCCCAATAGTAAACACATTACACAGCATATCTTGCATTTCGAGCTACAAAGGGAGATAGCTGGCTGGATGAATTTCCACACTAACCCTGAAAACCGATGCCTTTTCATACCCCTCCATGGCTGGGTCGAACATCAAGGGCTTACCGAGCATGCTAGCAACATATGCAAGCCCAATAGAATTGCAAATATGTGGGGGAATGTTCTTGAGCTGCAACTAGATCTGTTCAATTTCAGGAGGCTTGCAATTTATATTGAGTGTTTCGGTCTATTTGTAAATTTTGAGTCTATGGTTCCTGATAAAGGCATATTTTGAGTTTATAATTTCTTGAAGCTCACTTCCATTATGGAAAGTGATAAAATAAAACCCAAAATCGTTAATAGTCACCTTCCCAAGCCCATTCTTCTCCCATAGCTCCAGTAGAGAATTTCTAACAATATTAAATTGGAATTTGGGTTACCCATAAAATGACCCACTAAAGCATATTCCCAAACCTTAACACAGGTTTCTTCAATTTCATGGGGAAGATTGAATTTGTGGGTTTGGTCGAGGGTAATTGCAGCCAAGAAGGCAGTATCCACTTTAAATTTCCCTTTTTCAGGGTCCGTAACAGCAGAATTATTCCAAACATTGTCTTTCTACCAAGATTTATTGGGATTATCTCTAACAGAATATACTCTAGCTTTAGGGCACTTATAAACTTCCTTAATAAAATTAACCGATCAGTTGACAACTGTGTCATAATAGTTCTTACTGAAAAGGTTCCAATCCTGCAGGTAATGGACATTAAACTGGACACTTAGTAGTTCATAGCGGTCCTTTTCCATAACAACCTCTTGCCTCCAAATCTGAAACAGCATCTTTCTAATTTGATTTCGCAGCCCAGTCAAGTTAAAGATCTCATTTTTATTCACCACCTAGGTAGGGGGGTAATTCAGCTGGATTTGGTTGACACTGAACATGAGGAGCGTTGGCTTCAAAAGACCTATAGCTAGCTTTAGAGGCAGAACCAGCTGGGGGAATAACACCCTTTTTATGCACAGAATTAACTTTCTCAGCCCACCTATCCCATTTACTACTAGTAGGGGCACTATTGGCTGACCCAACCCTTAACAGAATGTCAACATTAGAATCTACCTTTCCAGTTTGGGGTTTCACCCTTTTACCTTGGTTAGATTTCGGCCTTGGACTAGCCCCATCCTTATTTTCAGATCTTTGAGTACTTTTTCCATCATGAACCCTTGACTCAGGATCATTATTAAAGAGAGGAGAGAAAATTCTAACATAGTCAGACCCTATGTTTGGAAATTCAAAACCAGCAGCAGGACTTTCATTAGGAACAGAATTATGAATGACTATCAGAGTACATGGACAAGCAGCGGGGACCTGTTTCTTATTGATTAAGTTGATTTTGGCAATTAACTCATCACATTGCCTCTCTTCAATAGAATCGGAAAATTCAAAACCAGTAGAGTAAGCCTTGTTAAAAGTACAAACACTTTGACTTGACGAAAGTTTGAAACTAGACATGCTGCATTGATTCTGTTGCGAATCAGAATATTACAGGTTGGACAAGTGAAAATCAGGATCACAAATAATTGTACCATCACATTCCAGATCACCTTGACTTGCCAGAAGTTTGGAACTAGAATCAATGTCCACAACCTCATGACCAAGATTAATTGAATCAAGCGCAACATTTACAGCATTCTTAAGATCAATACTCATCAGTTTTTTTGATTTCCTCTTCCTGGCTTTTTGTTTGTTGCTATTGACTTCAACCGACCTAGAATTGCTAGAGTTGGCACGTGGTCCTGTACTTTATAAAGATTTATAGCTTGAAGATCGAGATAAAACATCATTAGCCTATGAATATTATCTTCCAGAACTAGACTCCAAGATTCTAGCAGGGATTGGGTCAGCAGACCGGACAAGAGGGTCAAGATATCGGTCAGAATTAGTTCCAATAGGTCCATGAATAGTCAGTGACGCTGAAGTGTGAGTAGAAGAGGGCATAGTCTCTAGGTTACCAAGAATAGACTCATTCCCATTCTGAAATAAGACATTAGGGCCAAGAGACCGAGGATATCCGCAACAGATTGCACCTTCCCAGAAATAGGACTCAAATTACCCGCAGGAGTAGCGTCTTCCGACCTGGAACAAGAACCAAGTAGCTTCAACTTCAACTTCCTTCTTAGTTTTTTTGCCATCTTTTTTGTTCTGGCTCCAGGAGTAGCAGGATCAATTTCAGCACCATCAATAAAACATGGGTCCATCATCTCTTTTCAAGATTTAATAACATTAGACTTGACCTTAGAATTATCAAACAAGTTCCTTGACCTAGAAGGATCATTGACATGAGCATCACCACTAATCTCCGGTCCAACAAAAAATGCAGGAACAACTTCGGGATTAGGGCTAGTAGAATATGCAGGAACAATTTCAAGGTTAGTGCCAACAGTCTTAACAAATGCAGTTAGTCCCATGTCATCAGCAAGGATCAGATCCTCCACATACATCACATTGTTATTAAATGTTCCAGACTTTGAACAGGACCCAAAGTTATACACAGTATCAGAATCAAAATCAACCCAAAAAGTCCTGGGTTCAAAACCAATAGACATATTTAGATCAACCCTTAGTGTAGAAATGTCCTTAGCTAAACAAACAGCATCATCACTGTTGAGGATATAATTATAATCAAGCACAAAGTCATCCACCTTCCTTAGATTAGGGCTGACAACAGACCAACCTTGACCGAAAATAGGACCTGAAGACACCTGTTGGTTAGCCAAAAAAGATTCAGACTCCAGATATTGCATCACAGCATCCCCAGCAATAACAAACGTAGCAGCATCTAGACCCGATAGTCCAACACCATCATCATGACAAGAGACAGCAGCAGGACCTTTGAGAAGGACTCCATCAGACCTATGAATTAAACTATAAGTATCACAATTTGAATCAGACACCACAGCATCAACCAGCTCCTCAATACAGCCAGATCCAGACACCAAACAACTTGCATCCTCAGGGAACCCAAGCAAACTAACATTAGTCATCAGACCACAATCAACTATAACCATGACCGAATCAGCACTTGAATAGCCAACACCACCAAAGTCAAAAGACCCAATAGCATCCCTAGCATCAGAACAACACTAAGCGGCCACATCAAACATAGCATCACCCCACCATACCCGAAAGCATCAGAAGGACCTGAACAAACCTTAGCACCCAAACCCAGCCCAACATCAGAACATTTAAGCCTCAACACCCCACCATGACCTAAGCCAGCATGACCAGACTTAACATCACCCAAACCCAAACTGCACCCTAACCCTATTGTCACATCAGCACCAGACCTAACATCACCAGGACCGGCCACCATAAAAGCCATATGAGCATCCTCACCACCAGACCCGATAACATCAGAACTACAGAAAAGACCTGAACAGACCTCAGTATCTAAGACAAAGCCAATGATTGAACATTTTAGCCCCAAAGCATCACCAGAACCTAAACCAGCAAGTCCAGAATCCAGAATATACAAAGGGGTATCATTTAAGGACCCGATAGCATACAAACCTAAACCAGCTCCATCAATTTTAGACCCAGTAGAAACTAAACCCACATGAACACCCACAATGGACTCAATATGTCCAAAACCTACAGGGCAGACCGGAATTTCACCAGAGTCCAAAACAGTAGATGGATCAAGCCTAGAAGAACTTCTCACAGCATCAGCATCATATGTCTCCATATGACAAATTACAAGAGGGGGTGCATCAAGAGTTTTATATGATGAATCAATGGGACTAAGTCTAGAATTAGAATCATTAAGATTGACTTGTGCAGTAGTAACTCCCAACGCATTTAAGGACAGTAATTCATCAACAAAAATAATTTTAGAATTTAAAAAGTGGAATCAAACAAGCCTTAGGACCTAAATCTTAGGGTCTAGGTCTGGTTTAGTTGATCTAGGTTCGGTCGGGATCGGTCAAGACTAGGGTGGTCTAGTCTAGGGCTCAAGCGCATGGGTCATAGGACCGGAAGGCTTAGTCTTGGGTTCAGGAAGCTCGGTCCCAAACTCGGTCTACTCGGTCCTAGACTTGGGAGGCTCGGTACCGGGTCAAGTTTATCGGTCCTAGTCCTCGGTTGTAAGTCTAGGGTTAGGCTAGGGTTAGATTTATCGGTCCTAGGCTAAGAGAGGGCATGTTCATAGGGTTTGAAACATCAGTCCTATGTCAAAAACATTATTTCTAAGTCTCGGTCCTAAGTTAAAAAAAACTTGATTGGGTTCCTTGATCCTAGATTCAAAAAATTGGTCCTAGGCTAAGGGGAGGACTTGGTCCTAAGTTGAGAAACTCGGTTGGGTTCCTCGGTCTTGGTCTTAGGTTAAAATCATCAATCATGGGACACGGTCCTTCCTCAAGAACACTGGTCCTAGTCCTCGGTCGGAGCATAAGAACACTGGTCATGGTCTTCGGTCGGAGCTGATGAACATCGGTCCTTGTCGAAGGCTAAGTTTTCTCGGTCGTGGCTGAAGAACAGAACCAAGAATTACCGGTCCTAGGCTAAAGCCTTAGGACCGAGGTGCTCTTATTTTGGTTAAAATTTCATAAGTCTATAACTTTTGATTCAGATCATGGAATAATGATATGTGAGCTACAACTAGTTCATATGATCATAAAATATAAAAGCCCTAACATAAATCATGATTTTAAGATCTTTACACAGATCAATTTCAAAACACCATTTCTAGGTCAAATTTTGAGATTTTTCAAATTAGGTCTTTTAAATGTCTGATTTTTGTTTCATTAGTTTTGAAATGTTGAATATAGTTGAACTCAAATAAAATAAGAACATCATTCAAACATTAAAATAGTTTTTGAAGATTGAATCAAAATCCAAAAACTTTTAAAAACACAATTTGATCAAATATGATCTAATTGATGTTACAAATTCTTTGAAATCATTCAAACATGTATAACAACTAATTGAATCAACAAATTCAGATTAAACTCAAGAACACAAGATTTCAAAAATCTAATTTTTTAAGTTTAAATTATAAAAACGCAGTTGAATTAATCATGATCAAAATATTGTTACAATTGCTTGGAAAATAGATTGCTTGATGAAGACGGTTCAATGTAGATTATGTCTCGAATGAATTCAATGAAATATTGCATGTCTTGTGTTATGTATGTCTCAGACTCTCTTTTATTCCTGCACCTTTTAACGTTAAAATCTCCCATAATAACCCACAGTTCGCCATTCATAATATTTCCTCTCAAATCATCCCAAAGTGTCTTCCTATTTGTCCAAGAATTGCTTGCATAAACTACCGCAAAGAAGATTTTTACCCTTGTCACCAGATTGATAACCTTTGTCAAAATAACTTGCTTACTTTCAAAGAACTTCTTGACTTCAACCCTTCTTTTATCCCATCCTACCTAGATTATGCTTTTAACCCCATTAGAGTTATGAATAAATTCTCATTCTTCTTCGAAACAACCCTAGAAAACGTTCTTTATATGACTTTGTCTAACTTTTATTTTAATAATTCCAAATACAGTGATTTCATTCATTTCTGATATTCTTCTAATCTCTCTTCTCTTTAAAGGGTCATTTAACCCTCTAATATTACATGTCATTAAGTTCATTAATGAAAAGAAGATGTTCTAACTTTACTTCCCTTTCATTTACCTTTTCTTCCTTTCTATTTTCCCCATATAGCAGGGCTATAAGGAATTGTATTTTCCTTAATTTGCTTACCATGCTGTTTTGGAATTTTCGTGTTTCTCTGATCAACCTTCTTCTGAATTGAAGATTTCACAGTTTCACTCAATTCAGCTACCTCTGCTTTATCTTTTCCATTTCCTTCACCCACTTTCCCTTTTTTTGCTTTCTCCCACGCTTTCCCTTTCTATTGCCTCTTTAGTATTGATTCTTGTTTCTAAGTCAAGTTTATTTGTTACCTCTTCATTCTCAGTCTTTGATTATGAATCTTTTACCACTCTATTTTTCTTCCCCTGTTTTTCAAAACCATGTGCTAAATTTCATTCCATATCTTGATCATTCTACTTACTCAATATTGATTCTTTAGTAACCTCACTCTATCTCTCATCTATTTCATTAATTTCTAATCATTTTATTCATTTTCTCTCATCTATTTAATCTCTTTCTAATCATTTTATTCATTCTCTTATCTAATCCAACTATTTTTAATATTTTTATATCTTTATATAAAATTATTATAATAATAAAACATATATCTAAATACATTTCTATTTATTATTTATAATATATATATATATATATATATATATTAGTATATAAAATAATTAAGCAAATATAAATACATTATTATTTTTTTAATTTATAATTATAGTTTTGAAAATAAATTAATTTTAATTAATTATCTAAAAATATCAGTGTGAAAATATGAAAAGATATATAGTAGTAATAAAGTGTTTTTCTTTATTGAATTAATCATTTAAACATTTTAAAAAAAAATTAAAAATAGAAATAAAATTAGAAACAAAATGGTGATTTATAAAAAAGAGAGAAACTGAGAATTTTAAAATATATATTATCATATTTATATTAAATATATTTAAAATTATATATTTATAAAAATTAATATATTCATATTATTTATTTTTAAATATATTATGTTTTAATTTAAGTTATTTATTAATATTTAAAATTATATATTAACATAATTTTATAAAAATGAATATATAAAAATATTTTATTTTCAAATATACTATTTTTTTAATTTAAATTATTTATTAATATTTAAAATTAAATTAATAAATATATATAACATTATACATATATATAATATAAATATAATATAATATTATAAATATAAAAAAAAAAAAAAAATTTAGAATATAAGGTAAATCAAACTTACCTAAAATTAACGATTAAATAAATCAAGATTATACAACGTATATACGAATAAATTGAATAATCAAACTAGTAGAGTTAGGGTGAAGTTATTTCTTTGAGTGAAGTGAAGCTATCTGAACTGAAAAATGTTATTTTATTATTTATATATAATTAAAATATATTTTAAAATAAATATTTCATCTAAATAATTTCTATGTAAAATATTTTTTAAAAAAATAAATACTTAGATTGAAGCAGTTGTAATCAAATTGGAATGAGTAATTTACATTTTTGTTATTAAGGTTAGATATTTTAAAAATATCAAAATTATTTAAATATTTTATAAAATTAAATAATATTTCTATTGGTTTTGTTTGGATTAGAATTTTTTTAAAATTTATAGAGAGAAAAAAATAATTATTGGTGTTAATTTTAAGAAAATAATGATTATTTTTGGTAAAAATATTTAAATGTTAAACGGTATTAATATATATAAATAAAATAAAAAATAATATTTTAAAATAAATGATATTTTAGTATTTTAATTAATAAAATAAGTGATATAATAATTGAGAAGTGTTTGATTAAAAAATTAATTTTAATTAGGTTTTTTTTAAAAACCCAAAGAGACCAATGCCTTAAAATAGATAACATAAAAAAAATTGCAATTATTTAGGACTAGTTTGATTCAGCTTATTCTCAGCTTAGCTTATTGACACTAGTTTATTCAGCTTGGGTATGTTTTATACAGTTTATACACACAATTTATTTATTTATAATATTTATAATATATTATTTAATAATTAATATTATATAGAGAGATATAATGTTATATATATATATATTTATTAATTTAATTTTAAATATTAATAAATGATTTAAATTAAAAAATAATATATATTTGAAAATAAATTATATTAATATATTATTTTTTATAATTTTATTGTTAATATATAATTTTATTATTAATAAATGACTTAAATTAAAAAATAATATATTTTAAAATAAATAATATGAATATATTAATTTTTATAAATATATAATTTTAAATATATTTAATATAAATATAATATAAAATATATATAGATATATATAAAAATATTTAATAATATCTTTTTCATATTTTCACACTTCCCTCTATGATTTAATCTTTTAATTGTCAATTTATGTATTCTTCTACATTTTAGTATTATCATTCATTATCATTCATTTTGAGATTTATCTTAATTGTAATCGGTATTTTAGATAATTAATTAAGACTAGTTTGATTTTTAAAATTATAATTATAAATAAAAAATATCAAAGTATTTATATTTTATATTTTGCTTAATTATTTTATATATTAAGATACATAAATTATAAATAATAAATAAAAATATATTTAAATATATATATATATATTATTATAATAATTTTATATAAAAATATTATAAATATTTGAAATAGATTAGAGAGAATGAATAAAATGATTAGAAAAAGATTAAATAGATGAGATAATGAATAAAATGATTAGATATAAATGAAATAGATGAAAGAGAAAGAATAAAAAAAATTTTAAAAATGATATGAGAGAAAATGTTCAGATTATAATCTTAAACGCTGAGATTATAATCTTAAACGGCTGAGGAGTGAGGTAGAAAGAAATTTGAGTTTAAACGCAAAAGTGTGTTTGATTGTAATTTTTTACGTGAGCTTATTACGTAAAATTATTGTAAAAGCTTATTACGCAGACACTCATACGCGACTTAATAACGTCGAATCAAACACGGCCTTATTTATTTTCCGCAGATTTTCAATGAAGAGGACGGTTAGCTAGGGTGTTTGGACATATATAGCATCATAAAGTCTAATTTTTTATTCTTAAATTTAAAATTATTTATATAAAAGTGTGAATGAAAATTTTGATGTATCAGTATCACGTGAGAATGATAATTCTTTACAAAAATTGTTGTCTTTCCTTTTTTGAAAATGACACTAATTATTTCAATATTTTTTATTAAAATATTAAATTGTTTTAATTTTAGTCTTTAGTTTATTTTTTTATTTTAAGATAACTTGATAATTTTATTATAATTTGTTTTAGATGTATATAGATCATTTGTAATAAATTATCTTATAACTGAACTTAATTAATTTATTAGATAATTTAATAATTAAGAGTAGTTGCGAGATCAAAAATAAAAAATAATAGGAAGATCCAACAAAAATTGAAATTAATTGTTTTTTTATGAGTTTATTGTTCTTGTCATGATTTTTATAAAAATTAGTATTTACTAAAATATATATATATATATATATATATATATATAATTAAATTAGTGGAAATTATATTTGGTATTCAATCTTTTATTTATATTTTTATCAAACTTTTATTTTATATTTAAAAAACTTACCCATGCATGTCCTTATGATTTTATATTTTTTGTATCCTTTCCTTTGTTTTCTTGATTTTTTATAACAGTTTTTTTCTGAAATGCAAATGGTTTACAATACAGTGTGATTTACTTGACAAATGTTATTTTCTTACTAGTTAAATGTAAGTTTTGCTAATGCACAATGATGAGAGATTAATTGTTTTAAATGGAAGAGTATGTACTTGCTTTTCAAAATGTATAAATTATTTATTATGCAAATAAATTAACAAGATTAGTTCAAATATATAATGAATTTTATAATTAATAACTGTAAATAATATATTTTGTTGTCAATGTCTTGATCCCCAATTTAGATTTTAAAATATCCATAAATATGATATAAATATATAATGATCACTCTCTTTACACATATTATATATTTATTTAGGAAATTCTGTAAATTTAATATAGCAATTACTATTTTTAACTTTAAACTGGACATTCATATCATAATTTCAGATATTTTGTTGAGAATCTTTCACATATTTTTTTATATATTCTCTCAATAACAAATTTAAATAAGATTATGCCCTACTAAATGTTTCTAGTAACAAAATTGCTAGTCTCTTACAATATTTTAAGTGAAATTAAGTTTCTCCATAAAACAATATATGATAAAAAGTCAGCTTTGAAGATTTGTGTATTGATTGTCAATCAGATAATATTTATTATTAAACATTTAAATATATTTTATAAACTATTAAAATTAAAAATTATAACTTAAAAAAAATACTATCTGCAGATAAATAGATTAAGGAATATTAATTTTTATAAAGGTTGGATAATTAAAATCTCACAACATTTTTTAAGAAATTTGTAGATAAAAGGTTTTTTTTTTCAAGTGTATTATTTTTATTTTATTTTTCAAATTGTGAAACAAATTATATAAAATGATCCAAGTTGTGTTAATTAACCTCTCAAAATATTTGGACTTTTTAAAAATATGGTAGTGGGTTATAAAAAAATATCAAACCAAATATTATTATTATTATTATTATTATTATAGAAACGATTAAGGGAGAGAATTTGAGAAGAAATGATGTGCGACAATTTTATTTCTCTTCTCTTTTTCACCTTTTAACACATCATTCTCTCTATCTAGATCGTTATTTCTCCCAAATTCATCATTTATCACCCATAATAATTATAATAATAATAATATTAATTAAACACAAATTGAATCACATAACATTAAACAAAATTATTTTATTTTTTTTATTGTGGATTCAAATTAAATAATACCCTACTTGACATTGACATTGACATTGACCTACAAGTTTGACTGTTTATATGTAAAGTTAAATAGTTAATTGGGAAAGGTGAGATTGGATGTCTTCACCATTCATTCGTGAGGATGGAAAGCAAAATTATCAAATGGTCCTAAAATTACATGTCATGTCTTTCTCTACATGTACGTCATTATCTTTTATTAAATTCAACCATATCTATTTATTTTCATATTATCATTTTACCTTTCACATTGACCTCTAGTTCTTTCATTTTCTCCTATTTTAAAAAAATGAAAGAATAGTCTACATTAATTTGTACAATTTTGAATTTGTAAGTACTATTATTATTACACGTGTCTACATTAATTTGTATAATTTTACATTTGTTGATATTATTGAGACTTGCTTACATGTGTACATTAATTTGTAAAATTTTGGATTTGTTAGTTTTATTATTGAGAATGATTTACATGTGTGTTTGTACAATTTTAGATTAGTTAGTGCTATTTTTGGGATTCGTTTGATTTCGGTTATTTGAATAATTAAACGGTTAATTTAAAATAATTTAATTTTAGTGTAAAGTGTGTATTTTTTAAGTTATTTAAAAATTAAAAATCTCTTCATTATTTAATATTTTAAAGTATTATAAAATAATTAAAAATTAATTTAATATTTTAATTGGATACGGAATTATTTATAAATTATTTTAAATAAAATCATATTTTGAACTCACTCCAGAATATAAGAAAGAAAAAAAAAATATATATATATATATTATTTTTGGTATAGATGAGCGACATGAAAAAGAATAATGTGACATCGTATCATTACATTAGCTGAAAAAATAAATAAATGTCAAGAGAGAAAAAAAAAGATAAATTTTATAATTTTTTTAATCAATTAAATTATAGGACCACATTCCCTCCCATAAATTTCCTTTGGTATCATTTTTCTTTATTATATTAACTTTTAAAAACTCATTTCATTTTAAATTTTTTTAACAGATTATTTTAACCTTACACACAAAAAAAATCTCAAAAGGAAGCTCTAAGTTTCTAACAATTTTTTTAAAAAATAACTAAACAAATGGAAGTAAAATTATTTTTAAAAGAAAATTTAAATTGGCCAATTCACATACCAAAACAATGATCCACATACTGAATTCATGTGAATACTCTCAAAATAAAATAAAACCCACCAAATTAAACTATATCATTCAAAATGCGTGGACCATGATCCTTTATACCCTACTTAACATTGACAAGCATTTTGACTCTTTGACTTAAAGATCTTTTTTTCTTTCTCTGATTTTTATGCACTTGAAAAGTATTTATATATTTTTTTTTTTAAAAAATGCATAAAATTTATGATATTACAAATAAATCAAATAAGATGTAATAAAACAAAATATTGATCGTCCTAATTAGATATTTAAGTATTCATTTTTTAAAATAATTTCAACGTCTCCCGTTTGTATTAAAACTTTTCGTAGGTGACTATTTTTCAAATACAACGAAAATTTGTAATCATTTAGTATAAACCACTATAACAATGTTTTATTTAAATGATCTGTGTGTCAAAACTCAAATTTATGACCTTAAACACACTATAACAACGATATTGAGTTACTAACAAATGTCTGTGAAGACTTGAAGAATGATAGCAATAAAATAATAAAATAAGTTAGAATTTTTTTTAATTCTATAATAAAAAACTTTCCTTGGTTGAGTTTGGAAAGGTTAGAAAAATCTTAAATTAACATAATTTTTTTATTTTAAAGTCAATTAATCTAGAAAATAAGTATTCAAACCTACTAACAATTCTTTGTCATTCAAAATAGCGTTAATTAGATATTTCAAACAGTGGACGAAGTAATTAATTTGATTAATCAAAACATTTAATTAAACCCAATCATCCATTCCATTGGAATATTAAAACGTTTACATTAATTCAACTTATTATTGTATTAATATAATTAATTACCATAAATTGAAGGGTTTTTTTAAGGAGAGGAAAAAAAATAAAAATAAATTATTTGGTATAAATTCAATCCTAAACTTTAATTCTTAAATTATTTCTTTCTCTCGATTCTCTTCGTCTAAAATAGTCTCCCAACATAAAACTAGTCTCCCAACTCTAGCTCATGGTATATTTTTTATATCTAGTCATATAATATATTTATTTTATTTTTATTTGTATGATAAAGAAATTATTCTTGTTTTATGTCTAGGAAACAACAAAAATAACATCGCAGTAGATGAAGCTCAATCGATCGTTGAGCCCAAAAGGTACTGATTTTCTTTGCCAAAAATAATTAAAGTCACATAAATGTTGGTATCGGGTGCAAATGTTTGGAGAGATTTTGTCGGAGCTAGTGAAAATATGCATATTCGGGAGAAAATGTCTTGAAAATGTACAAGTTCGGGACGTTTATGTCCTGAATATGAACATTTTCAGAATATTTTCTTCGAAAAATATTAATGTTTGGGACGTTTATGTCCCAAACTTATATTTATATTTATATTTATCATTTTTAAAACAAAATTCTAATAACTTTTTTTTTAATGAAAGAACGTATGACACCCCCACAGTCTCTAATGACTTTTATTCTATTAAAAAAAACACTAATATTAAGTTTTAAATTGTATGCTCATTTAAAATTAATTCAATAATAGTTTATAGTAGTAGTGCTTGTTTAAAACTGAAGGATAACAATTATATTATGTCAATTAAAAATATGATTTTTTAGGCAAACTCTTCGAGTTTATTTTTGAATTTCTCATTTTCATTTATAAAAAATGAAAATCATTCTAATAGTTTAATTCCAACTCATATAAGTCCTAACACAAAATTTATGAATAAAGCTTTGCTTAAATTTGACACCACAAAAGTGGGGGCATTTCGATATATTTTCAAGTTCATTTGTATAAATAATAATAATAATTCAATCATACGTCCAAATTAGAAAAAGATGAAAACATAAGTTTATTTTTTGTAACCCAAGAGAGGATAATAAGTAATAACATGACTCAAAATAAATGCGTATAGGATATTAATAATGATAAAATTTTTTGCGCGAGACAAGATGAAATGAAAAGGAGTTGTCATGAAAAATAAATGCAGAAAAATAAATTAAAGGATGAAAAATGAATTGGTCCTTAGAGTATATGTAGCGCATGACCCTGTATAGGTGCTTTTGTTAATCTTTTTGAGATCTCTTAATTAATTAAAGACATTTTAAATGCTAAATAAAATTGTGGTATTTCTCACTACAAATTATAATTATATAGCTAGTTAACATGAGAATATTGAAAGATAAAAATTAGTTAGATTGGCTGGTCTAAAATTAAAATTTTCATATTTATCCTACCTTAGAAATATATATATAATGGAGAACCCGATGACCCTCTTACCGCGGTTATAATAAAGGGTTAATTTATAAATCATCTTAATTTTGTCTAATTGGATATTAATTTTAAGTTGGGACGCAATCTATGCGCAAGAGCATAACACCATCCCTCAAATGTCACCTAAACAAAATTAATTGGGAAACTGTCGTTTGTAACGAACGAGGGAGTTTTTCTATATGGCCATCTCGTTTTTGATAAGTTATGACTTTTGGGCCAATAACAAAGAAGAAATTCAAGAAAACATAGGGTCGCAAGACAGTCCTCTATAAGGAACTCAACAAAATAGCCTCGTAACTTTAGGTGAACGCGACCTCCTCACAAAGGGGCCACAGTGACCAGACCTAGGCGCGCAACTATTTACTTATAATACAGAATTTGGTGTCGAATCTTCACCATATATATATTTCAAGAGTTGAGTTGTTATAAATGTCGATTATACTCATATAGCATCTTGACTTGGAAAGGCACTTTTAGGCTATAATAATATTGACTTCAATAAAAGTAAAAGTGTGTAAACTATCTTTTTGACTAAGAAAAATGACACAATTGTTTTTAACAAGGTTTGAACACAATTCATTAATCTCACAAAGAAAGAAGACAATTATTTAATTAGGCTAAATATATATATTTTTCTGAATCGAGTTTGAACAAAAATGAATAAGGTCCGGAACGTTTTTCAACCTTCTTGCCGTCACTTGTCACTTATAATGTGGTCAGGTCTCATTCGGTATTAAAGTGAGTTGTTAACCTAGAATGTGATGGGTTGTTTTTTATTTCAAATAATTTATTCCACACAATATTAATCATATCTATGTTTGGCAAAACAAAACAAAAATTGCTATAATTGTATAAACAATTATTATATAAACAATATTTGTGATTTTTATTGGGGTTTTGACTTATTTAATAAAAACAATAAGTGATTTCAGTTTTCAATAGATTGAATTAAATAATTGTATGGTCCAACTCCAAAAAATAATTAGAGGTGAATTGAAAATATAATAAAAAAACAAAATCAAATTTTATAGAAAATAAGTGTCCAAGAAATGAGTTGAAAGAAGAACATATTGTGTTGTGTCTCCCAAGTCCCAACGTCATGGTCCTTCCTTTGATTTTTATTTTTCTTCTATCATTTTTCTAACCGTTCACATTTTGTCTCCCCGCCGGCCCCACATACCATTGATTCTTATTTTTTTTCCCTTTTTCTTCCTTAATAACCGACCACATATTATATTATATATATTCCTTTTATTAAGAACGTTCTATCGTTTGAATTTTATAAAAATATAAATTATGCATAGATAATTATTATAGTAAGATAAGTGATAAGTGTAAATGTGTAACGACCCGAGTTAAGTCGAACAAAAATTCGGTTCATTTAACATATATTCGGGCTCAAACTTTTATATTAAACATGGTCTATAATCTAGAAGAAGGCTTCATATAAAATGGATAACTTCACTTTTTTAGGTTATTAATTAAATATTAAATTATTAATAAATTATTTAACGAAATTCAACGAATATATTTCCGAGTCTTTAAACGAACATTTTCTCGAGCTGGATCGGAATCATGGGTAAGTACTGCTTGATCATTTCTACCAACTTAAAGCCCCCGTTAGGATTCCCGATACGTAGTCGGGTGGCGAGAAAAGAAGATTTATTATTTAAGCAGCGCCGTGAAAGCTTCGGAGCGATCGGATTGGACCTTTCCCAGCAGCGTTGGTGACAACATGAAGGGAAAGCC